>NW_015389511.1:0-3178 GCF_001527695.2 Protobothrops mucrosquamatus
CTTAAAACACCCCTTCAGGAAAAACCTCAATTTGTCCAATTTACGAAGTTTTTCATTTGTCCTTGCCGCATGCCACCTCTCGGGGTTCCAAACCCCATCCTCGAGGTGGGCCCTTGAGATTTTGTTGGGCCAGACCTGCGCGAGGGGTGAATCGCGCAGGGCCAATAGGACCGTCCTGTGGTACATGCATTAGGACGCAAGTCCGGATGTGGGAGATCTCAAACGGGGGGGGGGGAGGCCAATCCTCAGCCAATACTCCTTCTCCCCTTACTTGGTGTCTTTGATAGCAGATGTACTATAGAGAGTGTATAATAGTGCTTTGAGGAGACTGGGAAGGGTGTTAGTTAAAAACCAACATTAAAACATTCTGAAGAACAGCATCAAATTCATTTGTGTGGCTGAATACGTGAGTCCTCTTTTGTGTGATGCTATAGCAAGCAACATTTCTTTGCTTCATTTTCAGCAAAAAAAATGAAGATTTAGAAGTGTATTTGATGATATATTTTCTATTTTTTGCTACTTGTGTCCTAGATATACAACTCAAGATTTCAACTACAATACAAATATGGAGACTATGTCAAAATAACAACTATGGTTTAAAGTAGTGTCAATAATCTGAGTAGAGCTGTCTGTTTTTGTAAGTGACATCTTGATGCTCTGTAATTTAAGGAATTACTTTTCGAAAACCATCTGCATCATTTATACCCTGTAAGCTGTTTTTTTCTGATTCCAGGATACCAGAGTAGCGTATTCTGTAATGAATAAACACTTTTAAAAAATCAATGATTAGGAAACCTAGTGCTATTCACATATTTTAGACTTTATCTCCCATCAGGTACAGCAGAATGGCCAATTGCAAGCAACTGAATTGTGGGACCTGTAATTCAAAACAGTTGGATAGCATCCAGCTGCTGTCCAGAATTAAGAGTTCCTTTCCCATTTAAAACACAAGAGCAGGAATACAACTGCATATATAAAGTAGTGTCATAAACAGAACGTGGGACTTCCTCATCCCAGTCTTTACTTCCTTTATACTTGAAAATAAAAAAAAAATAAGGGGTACTCACTTCAGAAGGTTTTGCAACTTCCTTTTCATCCACATATTTTGCCCAAGGTCCCAAGAAGCCATCTATATTAGATGCATCATTCTGTTTGAATTTTTTCCTTTTCTCTATTTTCTTTTGCCCCGTTTCAAACACCGTTAGACCTATGGACAATAACAAAAGTTTATGTCCAGATTTGAAAGCAATTCTTACTTTAAGGATGACAGAATGGTCTTCTGCCTCCTGAAATATCAATTGATGCTTTCATACAATATCAAGTTTGATCTGTGGACGGCAAGTTCATGACAATCCCCGTTTGATGCTCATATCTAGCCAATAAAACTCTAAATAGTTTTGGCATGATTTGTAACTATGACGTTTATACACTACTTATACTCTGCTATGATTAGGTTCCGTATTAGTTTTCTCCTTATAGCACATTTATCACGTTAAGAGATAACTAAATAAAGGCATTCTTAGAAAACAAAAAACGGTGATGACTACCTGCAACCTAATACTTTCTTTAGAAATGTTATCACTGGCCCAGAAAACAAAGATAAGCTATGGCAATAAGAAGAGTACTAGAGGTGACAGTTAATCCCCTACCCCCCCCTTTTTGAAGGCAACCATGACATCTTCAGAATTTTAAAACATATCTGAACCACTCAAACAAGTCACAACCCCTGTCGTGAACATGTTTTCTCATCCATCAAAGAGTGATGGTTCATACAACGCTTAATTGTTAGTTTGTGAACGCAAGAATACAGAACAAAAGATAATAATGAAATCATAAATGAAATCATATTTGATGTTTCTTTACCTTGATTTTTTTCTGCTTCTTCTACAGATCCAATATATTTAGTAGGCACTTCGTAATTGTCTATTGAAGGATCTAGTGCATATCCTGCGGGATCAAATCATTTTAAAGTTATCTTTCGTAAAGTATTTTTATTGTCACCATTTTAATTTATACTATCAAGCTCACCAAAAATGTTTGTCCTTGGCTCATGTCTGACACACATTTTTTTTTAAACAAAGATCATTATAAATTAATTATCAACAGATCTTAAGAATTTTCAAAGCTTTTGTTGCTATAATGCTATAAATAAAGATAATTATAATGATTTTATATATGGGATGCATACATGCAGAAACATATATTACTCCCTTTCTATTGATATCTGAGTAAGCTATATATTCAGTCTTTTACATCGTATGGCCACTGAAACAGAAAGCTTCATATTGGTCTAGAATTCAAAAAGTCTATTTTTGAATAGATTATTCAAATACTGATTGTATTTGAAAAAACAACATTTCAGCATTTATTGATAATGTATATTTAATTATATAGACTACAATATATTTAATTCTTTTTTATTTTTAGTGATTTAAGCCCAACTTTAAGTTTTACTCCATGGTTAAAAAAATGGAAGCAATATTACTGCCATTGTAGGATTGAACAAAATTACCTGTTTGTCTTAAAAATGCTTACAAATAACAAAAAAAATGGCAGGATTCCAATCACAATCATCTATTCACACTGCAAAGTGTGAATTGTAACATTAATCAAAAGTAAGGGATCATGCCACCAGTTTTATCTACCTTCCCCCTCCTGTCTGCACACATTTAAACAGAAATACCATTTTTAGTGATTAGGTATTGCTTCAGAATATGAATCACAGTTAACATGAAATCAAGACTGAATCTTTTGGCATTCCACTTCATACCCCCATACAGTTGGATGAGCACTCTTTGAATGATTTGCAAGCTAGCTATCCATTTAACTGTCATTATATCCATTCTACATTAATTGACTCCCTAATCATGAGATCGTGCATGCAGGATAATTGAAAAAAGCCAAAGAATGCCAAAAAGAAATCAGTATGTGCTTCATTTAGTATAGAAAAGCCTTTGGATTGCATCAATCACATCAAGCTGTGGAATGCGCTCAGAAAAATGGGAATCTCAGAACACGCAAGTCAAAAAGCCACAGTCGAACAGAACATGGTGAAACAGGTTGGTTAGCAAAGGAGTGCAACAAGGCTGCATACTCTCCTATTATTCACTGAATGGAAGTGGAATTGGAAGAAGTTTTAAAATTGGAGGAAAAGACCCCAATACCCTGTCCCATGCTA
>NW_015389511.1:4536-14562 GCF_001527695.2 Protobothrops mucrosquamatus
GGGGGGGGGGGGGAATGGCCTGCTTTTGCTCAATCATCATCTGTCAAGAGAAATCTTACTAATTGAATTTCCTCAACAAATATCACCTTCCTGTCTTTGGAATATGCAAATACAAACAAATTTTATTTGCTATCCTGTGTCTTCTTTCAGTGGCGTAGAATAATTTCTGTCTGAATACATTATTGTCAAAGCATGCTCTGATGGTCTCTGAGATAAATTAACATACTCACAAATAGCAAAGTGCAAAAAAACAGGAGAGAAATTAAAGCTCAGATCTCTTTTTCTCCTCTGCCTACAATCTACAATATTTTATTTTACAATCAGTAGTGTTCCACAAAGATAGGCCTGGAAGACAGCCCAGGATTTGGGTGAATCAAATGTATTAGTTCCTGCGGTCTCTGGCTGCCAACATTTTAAGTTTATTTTAATAGCTTGATGTAACTGAACAATGATGCCTTTGTCCAATTCTTGCAATGTTGAGGTAGGAGCACATTCCTGTGCAGAGAAGCTTGGATTCTTGGAGACAGAGAAGATGCCTTCTCTAACTCCTAGCATTTGGCAAATTCTTTTATCGGAGACATTCTTTGCTACTGCTGAAAACTGAGAAATCCAATTGCTAGACTATTGCTTAGTTTTTCCCCCAGAGTAATATTCAACTCTTTACCTCCAGAATATATATGCTATATTTTTTCTATCCTGCTCTATGGAGTAGAGTTGGTCTCTGACAGAAGGCCACCTGAAGAGACTAGAAGCATTTGAAAGGTGGATTTACAGGCGGCTGTTACGCATAAGCTGGGTTGACAAGATCAGAAATGAGGTGGTGATAAGCCGCCTGGGAAAGCCAAGGGAAATAATCAAAACAATTAAAAAATGAAAATTAGAATATTTCGGACATGTGATGCGACACCCAGAAAAATACGGCATACTCCATTTAATCCTCCAGGGAAAGATTGAAGGCAAAGTTGGATGGAAACGATGCACAGTAATAAAATAGTTTGTTGAATAAGTGGTACAAAAGTGAACATTTACATCCAACCAGAAATGTTATGTTTATTTCATCATAATCTTTTCTACACAATGAAGATTATTGCAGACATGTTGCAGAGCTGTATATATTATGAGCAATATTTCAATACTGATTAACTACTCTTTCGGGGATTATAGAACTGAAATTAATATTATGAAAGCTTTAATAAACAAAAAGGTAAATAGGAAATTCAATTAAATAAACAATAATTTAAGCCTAGATGTTTTCTGAACATTTTCCAATTATCAACAAACACTTCAAACTCTTACTACTTGCCAGAAAGACCAATGGACACTTTTTATTTTTAAAGCTTTGGAGGGTCTAAGAAGTTTGGAGGTTATAATAGAGCATGGCATTAATAAGCATAACAATTTTTAATAGGTTCGAATATAAAGAAACATACACACACATTACCATAAGTTGCAAATGTTCTTCTCTGTTGTTCAAACATGAAATCATTGATATGTGCTGGTTCCGTGTATCCAGAAAGCATGTTCCTGGGAGCGGCCATCTGTTGAGTCCTAAATGGATTGACTGGCCCAAACTGCATTAAAAACAGTAGAATAAAAGGTTTAATAAGATTTGCTTCATATATGGCATTTTATTTACAGAGATATCCGTGTTCAAACATTTATTACATCTATGTCTTATCTTTCATTCAAAAAACTCAACGCAACATGCACGAGTCTATCCTCGCAATAATTCAGTAAAGTCAGATTAGAAGAATGATTGCCTAAGATCATTACTGAGCCTTCACAAGTGGGCATTTGAACCTCAGATTCAACAATTGTAATGTAACATACTACCATGATCTGAAATTAGTTTTGTAGACAACGGGTTAGCAGTTTCCAGGCATTACTGAACTCAACTAGCAACTTCAGCGGATTTGTCCACTGGTCATAGAAGATGTGACATTTAGTCTACTATCAGGAGGGTCACCATTGCCTATCCTGCTAAGCTTTAGTATGGAAAAGACATACATCTATTTGTGTATCTATTAATGTGAGGGTCAAAAACCAAATATTTGCAATGGTTTCCAAATTCATTCATAGAAATCTGCCATCTCATATAAGCAAAGCTGTTACATATTTGAATTTATGTGATTTGTATGCTTTATATCAGTGGTTCTCAACCTTTTTAATGCTGCGACCCCAACTGGTCGTAAGTCGAGGACTAAACTGGTCGTAAGTTGAGGACTACCCAACCGGTCATAAGTCGAGGACTTTCCCTGCCTGGGAGCGCCGCACATGCGTGGTTCCGCCCCCTGCGCCGGCCGAGGCGTAGCTGGCAAGCGGCAGAGACGGAGCAGGCCGACCACCAGCTGGCCCAGCCCAAGGGAGGTAAGGCACCCGCCGGAAAAGGGAAAAAAATGGCGGACAAAAAAATGGCGGACAGCCTTGCTTGGCGACCCCCGTGAAATGGTCGATCGACCCCAAATGGGGTCCCGACCCACAGGTTGAGAACCACTGCTTTATATAGAGCAATGATGACTGCTAAATAATCAGTCAAAGTGGAAATGGCATCAATAAGCTACCTTCAGAAGAATATGTCAACTGTATACAACAAAATTATATTAAAAGCCACAGTTCAATAATTTTGCCCTCATTTCGAGACGCTTTATCCAAAATAGCAGCATCAAGAAAATTAAACTGGAAAAAAAGCAGACAGATGCAAAGTTTTCCATTCCCTCAAAGTTAAAAAAATTGAAAGCAGGGACCAGAAATTCCCCCTCCAATTTATTCTTAACCACACTGTAGCATTAGAGTTGTTAAGTTTTATTCCAAATATACCCCACATTCTCTAACAATGTTCCAAAACTTACAAATTGGAGTACTTTATAGCTAAATATAATTGCTATAGAGCCAGGGAGGAATTCATTATATGTTATCTCTGGGCTGTCTCAAGAGTTTTAGTTACTATGGATTTCCTATTTTTGCCTCAATAGGGTGGTCTGAATCAAGATGGAAGGAATTCTTATTTTCTGTGCTTTCTGATGAAAGCTTTAACTGATTTTTTTTTTCCTGTGAACCGTGCTAAGACATAACACATTTTTCAATACCTCCAGCCCTGGTGATAGATCACTGCAAGAGAGAAGTAGAATCTGCAGAAGTCACCACATTCCCATCATCTGTAGGTGAGAGCAATTTAGAGTTCCACTCTTCACCATTCTGATTCTAACCCTATCAGACTTCATTCAATATTTAATTGATTGCATTATAATGTTTAGATTGCACGTTATCTTCATGTTGGGACTAAGATATTACATTCAATGTTACTTTCTGTTTATGCAATGGCAATCTTCTTCATACTATCCTACCCCTATTGTATGCATCTAAATCAGTTCTGGAAAGCCCTTTATCCACCAGAGACAGGCATATATGTCTGCAGATAAGAATCTGGCTATATTATATTCCATTCTACTAAAGCTGTGCACAATTTCGAGGGAGAAATTCAGTGAGAAAAGCAGGCAATAATAGAGTGCAAAAGCACTGATCAGATGAAAGGTGTATATATTCTTCATAAATTAACTACAGCTATTAATATAAGGCAGTTATTCTACCCGCAGAGATGCCCACTATATGAATCTTAAGCCACCTGACAAAAAAGTCAAAACTGCAATACTTAATGAGATTCATTTCATGTATTATTTCCTCATCCCCTGGAGACATCAGATATGTTTTGCATTTTGAATCATTTCCCTACTCCCTCATGTTTAAATAAATCTAAGATCAAACTAATCAAATAATAGATATTCTTAACAAGCAAAAAGCAGAGCAAATTTTTGTACATTTTACATTTAATATAAATTTTTCATACTGTTTATTTTTGGGAATGCAGATCAGCAATATCTCAAAAAAATGCATTAAATGTACAAAAAAATAACCGTTTTGAGTTTTGACAGCCATGCTTTCACCACTGATAGCTATTTACATTGAGACAAATGAATTTGTATACAGATAGTCTTGATTTACAGCCATAACTTGTTCAGAATTAAGGTCGTGCTGATGGTTAAACGAATCGTCATGTTACTATGCCCAATTTTATGAACTTTTATGTGGCGATCAGTGGTAGTTACGCAAATGTGGCTGTAAAGCAGGGGTGTCAAACTCAGTTTCATTGAGGGCCGCATCAGCATTGCGGTTGCCCTCGGGGGGCCGGGTGGGTGCGGCCTACTGGGTGGGCGTGGATGGAGTGGGTGTGGCCTACTGGGTGGGCATGGCCAGCTCTACATCGTTTGCGTCAAGGGTGCCTGTGGGGGCCTGGGCAGGAGCGGGACAAATCTGAGGGTCTCTGGCAGAAAGGGGTGGGACCGGGGCAAGCACCAAGGCATGGTGCATTTCTTCATTCCTCACAAAGGGTGACACTTCCCCAGCATGCACTCAGGGGACGGGGCCAACACAGCAGGAGCTGGTTCCTCGCTGTTTCTAGACGGCCTTGTGGAGCTAAGACTGAATGTGTTTCAGCATACATGGCCACCACAAAATTGTACATTGGCTCCCGGCCGGCCTGGGGGGCCGTTCCCTCACTGTTTCCAGGTTGGCTTCGCGGGCCACATGAAACCACGTTGTGGGCCGCATCTGGCCCCCGGGCCTTGTGTTTGACATGTCTGCTGTAAAGCAAACACTGTGGTTGTTAAGTGAACCCATTGTCCAAAAGTAAACAATGGTTTCCGGCAAACAAGTGTCATAAATCATGTTCATCTGACTGCAGGACACTGCAAATGGCCATAAAATGCAATCATGTGACTGCATCCCCCCACAACCCGGATGTACATAAGTACCTTTTGGGGGGTCCACCATAACTTCAAACCATCACTAAGCAACTGGTTATAAGTCAAGGATTATCTATACATATGGTAGCTACTTTTTCCTGGAGATTTTTTTTTTCTGAGGAATATTCAATTTGATGATGTTTAAAAAAATTAATCTGGGTATTTGAGAGCTTTTACATAGCAAAAATTTGTATTCAAATTTTCTTCCCATACTGTTTATTTTTTGTAGGATTTAAGAAGAAAAAGGATTGCAAATATAAGGAATAGTGCTGCTTTTTGCCAGGAAATATTATTATTTATTACAGAATATGATTATTACAAAAATATGGCATTTATGAAACTCACAAAAACACATTAAATATGGGGATTTATTAGACATATCTTCAATGCATCAGTTCAGTGCATTTCTTAACTGATCACACCAAGAATCCTTGAGAATTAACACTGCTTTCTCATCTGTTGATAAAATTAGCATTCTTCAAGGGTACAGATCTAGCATTTAATTGATAAAAAGATAAAGATAAAATAGAGAGTTCCCCAATACTTCACCTACTGTGTAATTTCATAAATGCAAGAGAAAAAAGTAAAAGTAACATCTGGCTATGAGATTATAAAGCTATGAATAAGATCATTCTTTTCTCTACATCTTGTCTACTATTTCCAAGTGAAAAGTGAAATAACTAGAGTATTGTAAACAGACCAGATGTATTTTATATACACAAACTCCGTTATTTAGCTTTATTATTTCCAGTTTTAAGAAACGGTATTGTACAAAAACAAGAAACAAATAAAATCTGCAGAAAAACGGTCTGAGGGGAGATATGTTAGCAATTTTTAGATATCCAAAAGGCTGCTATATATAGGAGGAATACACTTGTTCTCTGTTGCTCCAAAAAGGGTAGTACCAACACCAATGGAATAAAACTACAGAGTAGATTCAAGATAGATATTGGGAGAAATTTCCTGACAGTAAGGGCTGTCAAACAGAATAGGTTGCCTGAATATGTAGCATGTTCTCTTTCACGGGAGATTTTCAAACAGAGGCTGGATGGCTGTCCAAAGTGCTTAAGAATCTTACACCAAGCAGGGATTTGGACTAGGTGTTTTCTCAGGTACCTTTCAACTATATGCTTTTTCTGAAATGTTAACCTATTCTAATTATCTGAAATCTGAGTTTTTAGTTAGAAAAAAATATTTTTAAGGAGAAAGATTTGCCCGTTTCCTAGTTCAAGCTCTATTAAATATTGTAATTATTTTTATTATTCATTTTGGTGTAGCATTTAGTGCAGTGGTTCTCAACCTGTGGGTCGGGACCCCATTTGGGGTCGATCGACCATTTCATGGGGGTCGCCAAGCAAGGCTGTCCGCCATTTTTTTTGTCCGCCATTTTTTCCCCCTTTTTCAGCGGGTGCCTTACCTCCCTTGAGCTGGGCCAGCTGGTGGTCGCCCTGCTCTGTCTCTGCCGCTTGCCAGCTACGCCTCGGCCGGCGCAGGGGGCAGAACCACGCATGCGCAGTGCTCCCGGGCAGGGAAAGTCCTCGACTTACGACCGGTTTAGTCCTCGACTTACGACCGGTTTAGTCCTCGACTTGCGACCGGTTGGGGTCACGGCATTAAAAAGGTTGAGAACCACTGATTTAGTGTACTGAACAGTTATAAAATAAAGACCTAATTTCCAGCCTCAATTTTAAAATTATAATTTCTTCAACTACTTTCTAGCTGAAGAAGGAATCAATCATACTTAAATACAGTAGGTGATGTTACAAAACTGTATATACATTATTTAATAATTAACAGTACTTTTCCACATCTTATTGAACAATATCAGCTAATATTATAGTATCAAGCTTAAAAAGTCATAGTTCATTTCTATACTGTGTTGCAGTTAAAAGGGGCGTTGTCTTACCTGAACGCCTTTTCTCAGCACGGAGATGGAGAATATCGTGTCTAATTCTGCCCACTGCATTTAAAAAAAGGCACAGACAAACTGTAGCATGTCCAAAGGACAGGTGATAAGGAGGATGGAAAGAAAATTTATAAGAACAGTTGGAGTACAGAGAAGAGAAGAATGGGGGGGGGGGAGACATGACAACTGTCTTTAATTATCTGAACAGCTGTCATGTAGAAGATGGGACGAATTGTTCATAGTAGATTCAGAAACCAGGACAGGATCAATGGGTTTAACCTATACAGAAGTGGATTTTGGTAAGATACCAGAAAAAACATCCTAAAAGTCAGAGCCTTTAAACAATGAAATACTCTGAAGGTGGTGGATAAATAATAGGAGGGAACAGCAAATTTCTTCACTGAGCAGGATTGGACTGGAATGATCTCCAGACCCTCTTCTACGTCTGTGGTTTTATGATAAATTGAAAGCAATTCATGTTAAAAAGCTAATTTACTTACCTCTGGTGCAAACATGGTGTCATACTTCGGATTATATTGAACTTCCTTGGTGGTTGGATCAATATGAAGCCCTGTTTCCACATCTTCCTGGAAAATTAAACATAGTTGTAATGGACATACTTTGCAAACAGTACATCTTCTATATTAGCTTGATTAGAAAATTCTACTTCACGTTCTCTAAGATCTCAAAGCAACTTTTATATAACCTTGCTATAAAACTGGCATTTGAAAAAGGTTTTATATATATTTTTTGCAGTAGGACTTTATTAGGTTAGGTTAACAGTTTATTTACCACAGTCTACCTGCCAATAGGATATATAAGTTTGAGGTTGAATTGTGGAGTCTTTATGGCTCTTTGAATCATACCGTAACTATATCATACTTAACTATAACCAACTTAATCCTAGTTTTAATTGGGAAACTGTGAGCATCTGAGACCAACTAAATCCAAAAATGGTTGGGAATTCCTGGAACCTTAATGAAACAATATTTAACTCCATTCAAAACAGACAATAAAAAAGCTAAAAATAAACATAAAGACCAGAACATCTCCTCACCAGCAATTAACATCCAGATAAGAAGGGATTAACACCCAGATTAACACCAAACAGATAATCAAGGAGTGAACTGCCTCATCAAAAAATTACAAGGAGAAAAGAATGCCCCACCAGCACTGACAGGGAAAACTACTTTATATAAACAGAAAGCAAATGCCACTCCCTTCTAGTATTGAAGATATAAGCTAGTTGGATAACAAAACATTTTCAACCAAACAACCATGCTCAGAGAACCAGCAACTCCAGTGTGGCTGGCAAACATAATTCTCTTAAATCCTACAGGAGTCTGTTCCCTATATCAGTGGTGGCGAACCTATAGCACGGGTGCCAGAGGCGGCACTCAGAGCCCTCTCTGTGGGCACGCATGCCATCGCCCCAGCCCCCCCCTTGTGGCCCCTTCCTCACCAACAGCCCCCCCAGAGGAGAGTTGCCCCGGGCGCAGCCTGTGCACAACAGCACAACCAAGGACATGGCAGCTGGGCAGCGGGGAGAAGACTCCACCCTTGCGCCCCATCGCGTACAGATGATGCTGCGGGGCGCAGACAGAGGGCATGGCCATGACGCTGCTGGGCCGCCTGGGCGGTCTGCTATGGCGGGTTGTGGAGGTGGTGGGTGGCTCTGCGGGTAGGAGACACGGGGACGGGGCAGGGGCGAGGTGGTTTTTGGGCACTCGGTCTCTAAAAGGTTCGCCATCACTGCCCTATATAAACCAATAAAAACAATAAAGAAGGCCCAAGCAGGGAACTTCAACGTTATTAGAATTAAAGCAAATATCAGTATCAAAGACCAAATAAATAGTAGTTGAGGCAATAGTATTTCATCAGTACAACTTTTTCCAAGTTTTATTTTAATCATTGCATAGCTTTGATAGCTATAATTTGGAGCCGACTCTCTCCTATAAAACACATCTGGAGAATATGGTGGCAAAAATCAACACTAGGGACATCCTCCAGAAATTAAGCAGAACCAAATGGGGACCTTCAGCTGTCACCCTCAGAACAACAGCACTAGAGCCGGTCTACTCTGCAGCAGAATACCGTGCCCCTGTATGGCTTAACAGTCGCCATACTAGTAAGCATGACACCACAAGGATAAGCGGATGTATTAAAACCACTCCTATTTGCTGGCTTCCTGTTCTGAGCCACAGGGCACTGCCAGCTCTGCGAAGGCAAGATGCACTAGTGCGGGGGTAGGCAACCTTGGCTCTTTTATGACTCGTGGACTTCAACTCCCAGAATTTCTGAGCCAGCATGGCTGGTTCAGGAATTCTGGGAGTTGAAGTCCACGAGTCATAAAAGAGCCAAGGTTGCCTACCCCTGCACTAGTGAGAGAATGCAGGAAACGTATGAACAACTTTCTCCTACTAGAGCACACTGACCGTCCCCATTTATCAGTTGGAAGGCTCAAATCTAAGAAGCCACTACTGGCACGTGCACAACATCTGCTTAACAACTTTAACATCGATTCCTAGTGGAAAGCCAAATGGGTTGCTGAACACCCAGACATAGAACGACATATAGATGACCCCATGCCAAAGTGCCAGGTTTTGAACTACCTCGCCAGCAGTGGAAAATCCTGAACAGGATTTGCACCTCACATGGCGTCTACCAGGATTTTGTGTATAAATGGGGTATCGCATCCTCCCCTCAGTGTGACTGTGGGGTCCACGTCAAACTGTAAATCACATTGTGGCCAGCTGA
This sequence comes from Protobothrops mucrosquamatus, assembly GCF_001527695.2. NCBI lineage: Eukaryota > Metazoa > Chordata > Lepidosauria > Squamata > Viperidae > Protobothrops > Protobothrops mucrosquamatus. The sequence continues at coordinate 13,999 of NW_015389511.1, forward strand.
GAGCTGAGGGCATATACTGGTACAATATCTGACTTTTTTTCAGATAAACAATCCTGTGCTCAATGGTTAACGGCCTAGACATTGGTATCTGAATATAGATCTTTTTAACATTCATGTTTTATTTTATTTTATTTATTTATATTTTAGGTGACATGTCAATGTATGTTGTAAGTCCACGTATGTTATGCTATATGCTAAATAAATACATAGGCTTGAATAAAAAGACTTGGACCTTATTATCAAAAACATTTACCATTTCCCTTAAAAACCAGTTACCGTAACTTCTCCAAACACTAACGGAAACTTTGACAAATAGCTGCTTTCTTACACTCGTGATGAAAATTTAACCTTAATAATAATAAAAAAAGCCACTTCAATTCATGGCTGCATTTACCTAATGCTAACACAGAGATTCAGTACCAAGGAAAGCAGAATTACGCAGTCAATTTATGTTTTATGGCAAACTCTTGATTTAAGGAATTGAATCAAAATGTGCTTTAAAGCAAAAATTGCCCTTTAATCCTGAATCAGATTTTATGTATGCACAGAAGCTTACAGAGTATG
>NW_015389511.1:16852-51794 GCF_001527695.2 Protobothrops mucrosquamatus
GCTGCCGCCGCCGCCAGCCGGGGCATAATACGGTAAATAAATACGAGCATGGGGATCCGCGTGTGAACGAAGCCCCACTCCCCCTCCCCTTTTGCTTTCGCTCTCGAGCCGGCGCTTTTTTTTTCTTGAAATTTCCCTCTTAAAATGAAGGTGCGTGTTATACGCCTGTGCGTGTTATACGCCGATAAATACGGTAACTTCTGCATCTAGACTTACTGTTTGAAAATAATTGAACCGGTGATAAGTCTATCTTTTATATGTATCAGAATGGAATGGCTAATTATTCATTATGAGCCATGGTGGTGCAGTGGTTAGCCTGCAGTACTGCAGGCTACTTTTGCTGACTGCCAGCTGCCTGCAGTTTGGCAGTTCGATTCTCACTAGCTCAGGGTTGATTCAGCTTCCATCCTTCCAATGTCGGTAAAATGAGGACCCAGATTGTGAGGGGCAATATGCTGACTCTGTAAATCGCTTAGAGAGGGCTGTAAAGCACAGGGAAGTAGTATATAAGTCTAAGTGCTATTGCTATTAGTTCATAAGGTTTATCCAGCTCACCAGGTTATTCTATAATGAAGTCCGTCTGTTCATCAATGCAGCTACAGAGACAGATCACAATATTGTAAAACAATTCATCCCATTCAACGTAGTTGATTTTAGGAAGCAGGGTAAGGATAAAAATTATCTTTCACTGTATTTAATTAACAAAAGCAAGTTATAAGTCCTATCCTTTTCCCAGCAGTGGAATATCTACTTAGAGAATTATTTTTCATAGACATTCTATGTCTCCTCTACTTGGCTTCTTACTGGACAAGAAAATTGAGATAGATGGATGGATGGATGGATGGATGGATGGATGGATAGATGGATAGATAGATAGATAGATAGATAGATAGATAGATAGATAGATAGATAGATAGATGAAAAATTAAAGCAAGTAGCTTAAACTTGAGAAAAGATGGGAAAATGGATAGAAATATATTAAGAGGTGCAAATGCTAATAAAATGTAGTAGGGTAATATGAGGCTCTGTTGTGAAGAATCAATGTCAAAAGAAGTAAAATTGGAGGTACAGGTGATCCTCACTTAAAAAACCATAACTGGGATTAAAATTTCCATTGCTAAGTGAAGCAGTCATTAGGCGAAACATCACATGACTGCACTTTTTAGAGACAGATTTGGTAGTCCCCATTGCAGTTGTTAAGCAAGGACGTGCTGTTTTTTTTTGGGGGGGAAATCTCATGTCAACTCTCCTATGTCCCCCCATCTCTGTCCTTTGGGCTGCCCTGCACTTTGCTGTGGCCACCCCCTGCTGACCTTTATTGTCTTTTTCCTCCTGCTGTGATGAGGCCCCACCCGGTCAAAGCCTGGACCTTTGCCAGGTACTCATGATGCTATGTGAGACCCTTGCAAAGCTTTCATGCAGTTGCCTTAGCTGGTTGTGTGTTGTCAGCAATGAGAGGAAGAAGACAGCAAAGGCCAGCTGGGGACAGAGAGAGTGCAGGGTGGCCAAAAGGGCAGAGATGGGGGGAGAGAGGTGGGGTGTAGGGATGTGAAGCACATGCTGCAGTCATAAATGTGGGTGGGCTGCCAAGCACTGGTATTTTGATCATATGACTGCAGAGGTGCTGCAATGGCCATAACTGTACTAGTTGTAACTATCATTAGTTCAGAGTCATCAAAACTTCAAATGGTCGCTGAACAAATGGTCATTAAGCAACATGTTTCTACAAACATGCTTTTTCTCAGTCTGCTTTATAGAAATGAGAGTTGGATATTTAAAATAGTAAAGTACATGCAGTGGTAATTGGTTATTTTAGAAATATGCATGCTAAAATCATAAATCCAAAAGTCAAGAGTAAATGAATTCTGAATGAATGTGGATTGAATATTTATCAAATATTTACAGAATAACAGAGTTGGAAGGGACCTTGGAGGTTTTCTAATCCAACCCCCCTGCTCAAGCAGGAGACCCTATAACAGTGGTTCTCAACCTTCCTAATGCCGCGGCCTTTAATACAGTTCCTCATGTTGTGGTGACCCCCAACCATAAAATTATTTTCATTGCTACTTCATAACTGTAATTTTGCTACTGTTATGAATCATAATGTAAATATCTGATATGCAGGATGTATTTTCACTGTTACAAATTGAACATAATTAAAGCATTATATGTAATTATATATTGTGAAATATTTATTTCTAATTACAAATAAATGAAATTTTGTCTCTCTGTCTCCCTCTTTCTCTCTCTCCCTCTCCCTATTTTTCTCTCCCTTTCTTTCTCTCTCCCTCCCTCCCTTTTTCTTTCTCTCTCTCCTCTTTCTCTCTCCCTCTCTCCCCATTTCTCTTTCTTTCTCTCTCCCTCTTTTTCTCTCCCTTTCTCCCTCCCTCTCCCTCTTTCTCCCTATTTCTCTCTCCCTCCCTCTCCCTTTCTCTCCCTCTCTTTCTCTCCGTCTCCCTTTCTCCCTCTCCTTTCTCTCCCTCTACCCCCATTTCTCTCTCCCTCTTTCTCTCTCCATTTCTCTCTCCCTTTCTCTCTCCCTCTCCCTTTCTTTCTCTGTCCCTTTCTCCCTTTTTCTCTCCCTCCCTCTCCCTCCCTCTATTTCTCTCCCTCTTTCTCACTCCCTTTCTCTCTCTCTCTCTCTTTCTCTCCCTATGTCTCCTTTCTTTCTCTCTCCCTTTCCCCCTATTTAGTTGAAAGCGAGACAGGTTCCTAAGACCATCGGAAATATGTGTTTTCTGATGGTCTTAGGTGACCCCTGTGAAAGGGTCGTTCGACTCCCAAAGGGGTCCTGACCCACAGGTTGAGAACCGCTGCCCTATAACATTCCAGATAAGTGACTGTCCAGAGTCCAGTGATGGAGCACAACTTCCGAAGGCAAGCTGTTCATCTGATTAATTGTTCTCACTATTAGGAAATTTCTTCTTAGTTCTAGTGCTTCTCTCCTTGATTAGTTTTCATCGTTTGTCTTGCCGTCTGGAGCTTTGGAAAATAGGTTGACCCTCTCTTCTTTGTGGCAGCCTCTTAAATATGGGAACACTACCATCATGCCACCCTTAGTCTTTTTCACTAGACTAGACAAACCCAATTCCTGAAACTGTTCTTCCTATGTTTTAGCCTCCAGCCCCCTAATCATCTTTATTGCTCTTCCACACTCTTTCCAGAGTCTCTACATCTTTTTTATAATATGGTGACAAAAACTGGATGCAATATTCTAAGTATGGTCTTACTAAGGGTTTATAAAGCAGTACTAATACTTCATGTGGTTTTGTTTTTATCCCTGTTAGTGCAACCTAGGATTGTGTTGGCTTTTTTGGCTGCGGCCACACACTGCTGGCTCATATTTAAGTGATTGTCCACTAGGACTCCAAGATTCCTCTCACAGTTACTGCTATTGAGCTGGGTTTCACCTAATCTGTACCTGTGCATGAATAACTGGTACAAAGGGTGGATGTTTTATTTACTCCCTTCTAATGACTCTGTGTGATTAACAAGCAAAAACATTTAGATTTAATGAAGTGGACAGATACTATTGGGTATAGGCAATCCCTCAAGTAACCAGGCCTTATTCCATGAAGGCCTTTATAGGTAACAACCAGCAGCTTGAATCACACAGAGAAGCAAACTGGCAACCATTCCAACTCATAAAGCAAAAGCATTACATGAGCATAGTGAGGTATGCTAATCACTGTCTGATTAGTATTTTATACTAGTTGAAGCTTTGGAGAGCTCTTTAAGGGGCAGCCCTATGTGCAGTGTGTTGTAGTAGTCCAGCCATATGGTAGCCAGAGTGTAAATGACTATTTAAAGGGCCTCCCAAACAGGAAAAAGAGCAACTGACAAAGCCGATAAAGCTGTGAAAATGTCTTCCTGGCCACAGATGCCAATGGTTCAAGTAGGAAATGTAAGTCCAGGAAGACTCCCACATTATGCACAACTCTTGAATGGAGAAGTGCAACCATCTATCCAAGACCAGAGATGGAACACATCCCCAAATCTAGATGGCCCAAATACCCATAACAACTCAGTCTGAGTAGAACTAATGTTGACGTGGTTTAGTAATTTAGAGACTATTAAACAGGATCAAACTGCAAAATTAATATATGAAGAAAAAATGTAGGTTGCAAGAAAGAAGTTATGTCTAGATCAGTGATGGCGAACCTTTTAGAGACCGAGTGCCCAAACTGCAACCCAAAACCCATTTATTTATCGCCGGGTGCCAGGTGGGCGTGGTCCATTGGGTGGGCGTGGCTATGGTGGTCATGGCAGACTGGGTGGGTGTGGCCATGGTGGGTGTAGTCACCTCGATGTTGCTCGTGGGGAGGGATGCCTGTGGGGACCGGGCAGGGTTGGGAGAGATCCAGGGGGTCTCTGGCAGGTGGGGCGGTAGGCAGGAGGCTCGTCCTGTGGGGTGAGGCGAGGCGAGGCAAGACAGGGTGGAGGTGCCATTGTCGCAGGGCAAGGCGAGGCAGGGGCCAGGGCGGCGGCTGCCTGACACCATCGACCCCCGCACACAGAGGCCAGCAAGCGCATGGGGGCCGACAGGGTCTGTCAGCAGCCACAGCCTGCCGGCCCCTCGACCAGCGCACTCTAGGACTTCGCAGCACACTGCCAGCAGTTCAGAGAAGCCGCCTCTGAGCTGGATGGCCAGCCGACAGCTGAGGAGGCGATACAGTGGGTCGTGCCCGGGAAAAGGAGAGCATGCGAGCCAGGAGGGACAGATGGGGCAGGGGGGGAAACCAGCCGTGCTGGGATGCATCCAGCCACATGGGACCTCGGCAAGTTAGCAGGCAGCTGGTTGAAGAGGGACGGTTGCCATCTCTGGGACATGGCACGTGTGCCCACAGAGAGGGCTCTGAGTGCCACCTCTGGCACGCGTGCCATAGGTTCACCACCACTGGTCTAGATGGACTTTGATGAGATTCTCCGATACATGAGGCAACAAATTCAAAAAATAAAATACATAAGTAGCTTATGTATAGTCACAAATATAGAATGTTATGAAAAAGATTTGGTCTAAAATAGATTTAAGCTTCTCTTCTCTTTTTGCCTTAGATTGGATTTCTTTGAACTATTACTATTTCCTCCTTTTCTGTACTTTACATAACATTGTTTTTCCCAAAAGGCAATACCGAAATGAGTATGTATTTCTACATATATATGTAAAAAGAAAACACACAAAGAAAAAAAGCCATAGAAAATTATTTTATAAACAAAACTTAAGTACATTATTCAAAAAAAAAATCTTGTCATGCCTTAAGCGTATGAGCAAGAAACTATCTTTTTGTCAAAAAAACAAAAACAAAAAAAACCAAACAAACAAACCTAAACACTAATTATGTTAACAGAAATCTATCACCAATCCACTGTTCAATTCGGATATAGATTTCCTGTCCCCATTCCTTTATTATAAAATACTAGGTAATTTGAAATCATTTTTTATTTTGCAAAAGTTTTAAACAAATTCTTCAAAGCTAATCTATCTGAAGGCCTACTTGACCCTTTTTCCTCACCCCCTAAACGGAGTATTTACTTTCAAGATAACAATACAATAAAAAGAATTTATTTACATACAGTTTCTTGTACTTGAATAATTCTGTAACTTGACTTGAATTATTAAAATTATAGACCAGGGGTAGGCAACCTCGGCTTTTTTATGACACATGGACTTCAACTCCCAGAATTCCTGAGTCAGCATATAGACAAAACAATCTCTTTATATCAATGTTTACGGAAAATAATTTCCCTTTAAAGGGATCACAGAAAATAAATTCCACAACCACCTGAGGCAGCTTATTTAGCTACTGCATTATTTTTGTGGGTGTTAAAATTTTCTTGAGGATCAACATTACACAACCTTGTGGTTTTAAACCACTGGTTGCCAAAGTGCATTGTAAATGTTTCCATTAATGAATGGAGATACTTTAGTTTCTTTCCTTGAGTGATAACTTCTAACACCCGCTGAACCAAAATTCCATTAAGGCCAAAGGGCTGCCATTGAAAAAAAAAGCTACCTTCTGCAATTAGATTGAAAACCTGCCCTCGACAACTATCATCTTCTTTATTTAATGTCTTTGCAAATTGTCAGCATGAAGCATCTATTGGAGCAAGTGCTTATTGCTGGTGGGATGGCCAATAACAATAGACTATCTATCCCCCCCCCCACTCTGCACATTTCCAAATCGCTGTAGTATTGCAGAAAGCTAAAGTTAAGAAAGCAAAGTGAAGTCCCATTGTATTAGGGCAATCCACCTGCATAACACTGGTTGGTACTCCCTGGTTTGGGGAACATGAATTATAAACATAGCTAGGATATGATATTAAATTGGCACAAGAGCTTAACTCATGCGATTTTGACTTCTGAAAGTAGCCAACACCTTTATTTTATCCTGAACTACCTTGGAAAAGCCAGCAGCTTGTCATGTGCCTGTGCTACAAAAGCAGAAGCTAAAGATGCCCTTAGACACAGTCTTTAAGCTGCATTTCCATTTTTATCCCTACCAGCACCTTCTTCCTCATAATCCACAGAAATGAATGACTATTCCCACGTGCGAAGCAGTACCATGGAGCAACAGAGGTTCTGCATACTGCATGACAAAGAGGTTCTGAAATTGGAATCATTTTCAAAAGGGCTTAGAAAGAAACATATACAAAGTTTTGAAAGTGGCAAACTGATGTCCACATAAAAGCTCTTGAATAATTCTAGCATCCCCTAGAACACAGCTTGCAAATTACTATGATGTTCCTTAAGAATTTAATCAGGTAATTGATGTTACTGTCACCATGAACATAATAGGAAATTATAATAAGATGTAGTGTTTTAATTCTGGCTACAATGCCAAATGTACAAAGAGATAATTAATTCTGCTTCAAATAGTCATGATGTTCAGAAATGTCTGTTTTATTATCTTCATATAGAATGTTGGAGAAAACAGCTTTAATAATACATTGTATTATCCAGCTATAGTAAACAAACTTGCAACTGGTTCTGAAGTCATGCTAAATGACTCCATCCTTCATTTGTTTAATGAGGCATGCAAATTAAAGATTCTATTTTCCTACTCTTGGAATAAACCAGAGAAAGAAACCCAAGACAACCACGTTTTAACCAGGCTTGTTCTACTCAGAATAAACCAGAGTTCCAATTTGTCTAATATTCTATAATAACTATATTGCACTAGCTGCATCTGCTTATAAAACTCAGCACTGTCCATTAAGACAAGTACTCCAGATACTTAGGATGTAGGTATTTTTTGTGTAGATTCTGTTAATATAGAGAAAAACGTTACTTTTTAAGAATGAGGATTATATATTGCATTATTTCTTTAAAATTAAGTTTGAAACAAGAAGCATTCGAAATTAGGTCTGGTTGAAAAATATTATATAAAAGTCTTGACAAATATCTTTTTCAATAAAAACCTTGTCTAGTGTTAAAACAGCAAAAGTAGAAAAGCATCTGTATGTAAAAACAATTAATGTAGGGGATGATTCATGGTAATGAAAACTATATTCCTTAATTTACTCCTTGTGCATTTAAAAGAAAAAAGTTTGGAGTTCAAATGAGTGTCCTCTTTTGGTTCTTTAATAAATGGATTATAAAGGACAGAACTTATCAGCAATTCAGTAAGCTCCTTTGCATAAAACATCATCTAATCTGGGATTAGCAAATGAACATAATGAACATATAGCATGTTAAGAATTATATATAGAGAATATGTACATCATATATAAGCATTTACACACTTGTGAATAAAAGCTGGCACTTTTACATGATACATAGTAAAGCAAGATATTTTTTTGCAAATTGGAATGTACATTATTTTTGTGCAGTTGTTTACAGATTCAAATTTAAAAAACAGTGGATATGACAGTTGCAGAAGTTCAAATATCTTTTCAGTTAGCACTCTTATCTTTCCTTTGGCAGAAATAACTTACAGATATTTCCCGTAGTTAGCTAAGAATTTTTCTATTCTTGAATTTAGACTGTTCTTTTTGGTACAACTCTTCTGGCTCAGAAATATTTTTAGGACTCCATATATGTATGTATCTTTGAGATCTCTCCTCAGTTTTAAAATTAATATTAAAATCTGGAGATTATGAAGTCCATTCCAAAGTCATTTCTTTTTCTTTCCTGAAAGTATTTATTGGATGATTTTGAGCTATGTTTTGGATTGCTGTTTGACTGACATATTCAACTTATTTTCAGCTTCCATTTCTCTATTACACTAATATTGTAGAGCATTACTTTCTAGAATATGATGACATTTAGTTGAATCTGTTCAGTTAGTAAAAACTTTTCTTCACAGTCAGTAAGCAGGTGTACAACCTAGCTACATTAAAAGGGAAATCAGCAGAACATAATTTTAGATTACTAAAATGCACTTTATATGGAACTAACCTAAAAGACAACTGAAAAGTTGTAGCTAATAAAAATGTGAAATATGCAGTTGTTTTACAGGAACGACAATACTGGTTGCTGTACTGGCTTCCAATAACCTTCTATATTAAACACTATTTTACTTTAATATACTACCAAATTAGCTACAGCTGGCTGTCTTACATAGCATACTAAACTATATTTCATAGTTTAAAAACTCCACTGGATTCATGCATCACTACATCGACCTTTAGTTTACTTTATCATAAGATGACTCAGCCACACATCAAATTCAGAAAAGAGCAAGTTATAGTACTAATACAAGCCATGTGTTAATTTCTAATAGTATATCTGAACTACTAGAAACTTTTTTTAAAAAAAGAAATCTATTAGTGAAGCCATATTTGTTTTTTTTTTAAAATTTATTTATAGACTTTATACGTCATCCCCAGAATCAACTCTGGACAGCAAGAACCACTTATGGCTATTTATAACCTTTACAAATGGATTTTCAAGCAATATCGCTACATAAATAACAATGTCCTATACTACATTTTAGTAATTCACCTTTGCTGTTTAACATATAATACATCGTTATTAATGATGCAAATTAATGCCAACAGATGCCAACTAATATTAGTATCAGATGCTAACTGGTATATTTCAACTTCCCCAAGGACTAAATCTAAGTAAGATGAATCGCAGTCATCACTTCCAAATTTAAGAAAAAAGAAAATTCTGAGACTGGTCCATGCAATATTCTGATAAAGACCTGAAAATTGAGTTGCAAATAGGATATTCACTGACAGCTCAATCAACCCATACCTGCAGTGTAAAAACAGATCTACCCATCTTCCAAAGCAAAGCAGGTAAACAGAAAATGCATGGATAAATATGAGGACAGAAGATGGTTGTCTTAAATTCATGACCAGCAGACAGTCTGTGACAATCTGGGTTGTTTCAAAGATATTTCCTTACCAACCGAGAAACTATATGGCCAAGGTTAGGCAAAAAAGCGGTGGAAGTGGGAGTGACTTCTAACTTCTTTCCAGTTTCCTTGTAGGAAACTGTCATGGAGGGTTAGAAATGATGATCAGGTGACGAAAGCTGACTACAATAATAGGGGAGCACTGAAGCAGCCACAACTTTGCCAAATTCCAATCTCACAGGAGCCAGGGGACCTAGAATTTGGATGCATTCTTTAGATTAGCCCTATTTGAGGTTGTTGTTGTTGTTAATTGCGAAGTTGTGTCCGACCCATCGTGACCTCATGGACAATGTTCCTCCAGGTCTTCCTGTCCTCTACCATCTTCTGGAGTCCATTTAAGTTCACGCCTACTGCTTCAGTGACTCCATCCAGCCACCTCATTCTCTGTCGTCCCCTTCTTCTATTGCCCTCAATCTTTCCCAGCATTAGGCCCTTCTCTAGTGAGTCCTTCCTTCTCATTAGATGGCCAAAGTATTTGAGTTTCAACTTCAGGATCTGGCCTTCTAAAGAGCAGTCGGGGTTGATCTCTTCTAGGACTGACTGGTTTGAACGCCTTGCAGTCCAAGGGACTCTCAGGAGTCTTCTCCAGCACCATAGTTCAAAGGCTTCAATTCTTTGTCACTCAGCCTTTCTTATGGTCCAAATTTCATATCCATACATTGCAACTGGGAAAACCATGGCCTTGACTATATGCACTTTTGTTGGCAGAGTGATGTCTCTGCTTTTTAGTATGCTGTCTAGATTTGCCATAGCTTTCATCCCCAGGAGCAAGCGTCTTTTAATTTCTTGGCTGCGGTCCCCATCTAAGGTGATCTTGGAGCCCAGGAAAATAAAATCTGTCACTACCTCCATTTCTTCCCCATCTATTTGCCAGGAATTGAGAGGGCCGGATGACATGATTTTGGTTTTCTTAATGTTGAGTTTCAAGCCAACTTTTGCACTCTCCTTCTTCATCTGCATCAAGAAGCTCTTTAGTTCCTCTTCACTTTCTGACATTAAAGTGGTATCATCTGCATATCTTAGGTTGTTGATATTTCTCCCAGCAATCTTAATTCCAACTTTTGATTCATCTAGCCCTGCCTTTCTCATGATGTGCTCTGTATGTACGTTAAATAGGCAGGGCGACAGTATACAGCCTTGCCGGATTCCTTTCCCAATTTTGAACCAATCAGTGGTTCCGTGTCCAGTTCTCACTGTTGCTTCTTGACCCGCATATAGGTTTCTCAAGAGACAAATAAGATGGTCTGGTACTCCCATCTCTTTAAGAACTTGCCACAATTTGTTGTGATCCACACAGTCAAAGGCTTTAGCATAGTCAATGAAGCAGAAGTAGATTTTTTCTGGATGTACTATTTGAGGTACATTGGTTCAAAACCTTTTTCTCTCTTATGCACCATTTTGCCCAATTGAATGTTATAAAAAAAAAATCAAACAGGCAAATGTTTTACTGGTATAAAGATTATGTGGAGAGCTTCATGTGCCAGTAACACAACTTAGGCAAAAAGTTATTTTATCTGTTTAATACTTAGCACGCACACTCTTTTGTCAATGTCTTCATAACTGATCTGTACAAAGTAAGTTAGGCTGACTCTATAAAGGAGTTTTTCCAAAGGCCTTCGGTACTAGTTATCACCCAAATAATATCACGTGATAAGAGAGAAGTTGCCGCTTTGGAGAATACAGAAGAAGAAACAAAAACGTTTTGCGTAGCAGAGATCTTGTTCCATAACCCCAAAATAACGGTTTAATTTCATTTGCAATGCAATGCCTCAGATACAAAGACGTGAAAGGAATAGGATCGTGAAGATCAATGCTGGTCTGTAAAGTTAAATTTACTCTCCCCCTCCCTTCCCACCGATTGCTGAAGCTAAACCGACAATGTTTTTAAACATCCACATATCTTCCGAGCGTGCAAGGCCGATCACCACCCCTTTCCCACAATCCTTTATCACGACCAATAGACTCTCAAAAGATGGAATAAGCTTTCCCTACGGACTCTCCACTGTTGCGCCGCTATAAAATTTACACTCACGGCTTTCTGGAGGAAGCCATGCACGCGAGCGAGGAAAACACCCCCAGCGTCGTTTCCCCGGGGCACAAGCAAAGCAACGGGTAGGGGGGCTGGGAATGCCAAGTCTCCCATCAAAGACAGGAAAACGTTGTTTACTACTTGAGTCCGCCAGATTCGTAGCCGAACCGCTACGCTCTTTTACGCGGCGACGCCGGCCAGCTCTTACCTTCACCGACACCGCTGGGGCCGAGTCCACTACCGGCAGCAGAGCCTGTTGCGCAGAGGGCGGCGGCCCCGCCAAGTGAAGCACAGCGTCGGCCCCGGCGACCTGGGCGGAAAGGCCGGGCCTTCCTTCAGCATCGGACCCCGAGTCGGACTCGGAATCTGAGCCCCCGTATGACGCGAGGGCAGCGATGGCGGCCGACATCTTACCCGAACGGAAGTGGCCCTCGGCCAGGGGGGCGGGGCGTGAGAAAAAAAAAAACCCCTAGCGAGTCCTGGCAGCTGCGTAAAACAATTCTTTTTCTTTCTGGACTTTCCTCAATTTGTGCCTAACTGGGCTTATAAAAAGTGCAAAAATAAAAAAATGTACCTATTTTTAGGCTTCTGTCCAAATACAATTGTGATGGGAGTCACAATTGAGCTTCACGCTTTTTAAGTTTGAGCGGATAAGGACTTTCACCCAGTACACAAATCCCAGCATACGTTCGATTGTTGCGGATGGAGGAGCTTAGCGTAAACTGAGACTGTTGCTTTTGAGATAGCGGGAAACCGTAATTTTAATGCACATTAGTTTGCATTAATTTTCTCGGGATGAGAGACTGTAAGCACCACAGCTATATACATTGGATGAAGAAGAAAAAAGATTGGCATCTTTATAACTAGCCAAATCTCGCTCTTTTTATCCCAAAACAATAATGATTGTCTTTCCTTTTATTCCAACATAAAAAGGTATGAACGTTCGTCACTTGCAAACAAAGTCCATCTTTTTATTAAGTGGCCCCAGTTCTGAAATGCAGCAATGTAAATAGGTGTCAATGTCCTCTGGTGTCCAATGCGAAAATCTTTTACTAAAGAAATCAGACTCGCCTTCAATTCCCATGTTTCTAAATGCCACCAAATAATTTTTGCAGCGTTAATTGCAGGGCGCAGATACGTACTGAAAATGTTGGTTCCGTTTTGGCAACAGATCTAACATAACTGCATTAGGGCGCAGTTCGAGATTTAGCAAAAAGAATGGCACCCAATGACTAGGAATTCACTGGTTCATTCTTGTGGTTATTCAGAAAGCACGAATGAGTTCCAAAAACTTCACATTTTGGATAAAAATAAACGACATGTAAAAATTCAGAGCATAAATCTTAAGCATTGTTAAAGGAAGATAGGTTCAGTTGCTTCCAGAATTATAGTGGAATATATAAGTATTAATTTAAACACAGGATAAATCCGTGGGACATATAAGTATCTAATTACGTATAAATGCAGTTGGTTGTCAGTCCGATACCATTTATTTCAACAAATAGAGGCAAGTGTTGAGATTATTTGTAGCCTTGCTGAAATTCAATACTGTTAAATTATTAAAACCGGTGTTAGAACGGAGAGCAAACCACATTGTCCAACTAGATTAGAAAGTAAATTGAGGCTGGAGATTACTGCAGACTTCCTTCCGCAATTAGTGGAGTCCTGTGAAGTTTCACAGTACAATCTTACCCATAACGGAGATGCAAATGCTACCGAGTTCAGTGCGGTTTGACCCGTAATTGGACAGGGTGTTGTATTCCTAGCACAACTGTATAATGACAGAAGGACTGCAGTATTCAAACTACAGCATTTTAATTCTTTTTTCATTCATTCATTCATTCAACGGAAAAATGAAGCAGGACGGTAAGCCCTACAAACGTTTAGCCTGCGCCGATCTGGCTCTAAATATAGCTCTCCCGGACCGCCGTTTTCCCTCTTGCAAAGAGTCTTTTGCGTCCGACGTCTTTGGATCTAACGCCAACTCCTCCTCCTCTTCTTCTTCTAATTGGCTGCGAGAAGCCGGTTTAGGGAAAGCCGCAATAAAACCCTGCCGCCGCCGCCGCCACCTCCCTCGCTCTCACCCCTTAGGAGAATAAAGCTAGCCTGTACCACCCGACCGTGTATGCGGGGGTGCGTGTGTGTGTGTGTGTGCCTGGCATCCGAAAAGAGGCTGTAAGCGTCCGCCTCCTTTCATCCCGAGTCTGAAGAGCCGCGCGGTGAGGGGCTGCCGGTCAGGTGGCTGCGCAAACACCACCTTCGCCGGCCTCTCCCCTTTAGCGGTCGCGCCACCCCCGTTCCGGGAGAGAGTGCGGGAGCCGGCCAAGAAGCCCCGCCTTCGGCACACTCGCACCGACACACGCGCGCGCCGCTCTCTCGCGCCGTGTCTATTGTGAAGCTTTGTGCCGAGGAAAGATCCGCGCTTTCTCCTTCTCTTCTCCACACCCCCCCCCCACCACCTCCTCCTCCGGCTGCTCAGTCTCTGCGCCGCCCCCCCCCCGTCCCGGACTCTCGCGGACAATCGTCCGCCAGGGGTGGGGGCTCCCTCGCGGGGCGCGATCGAACTTCCAACCCCAACGGACCCGCCGGGCACGAGCTCCCCCCCCCGATCCAGAAAGGAGAAGGAGCTGACGGGGAAGGGGGAGGCTGTGGGAAGATGTAAAAAAAAAAAAAAAAGGGGGGGGGGGGAAGAGTGGCGGTGCTGGTGGTAAAACGCCGAGACGAAGGCGAGGAGCCGGGATTCCTTCAGCAGAAGACGCGGTGAGTTCCCTGCTTGCTGCGGTCCTGGATTCTCTGCAGTGCTCCCCCCTTCTCCCTCCCGCCGCCGCCGCCGCCGCCGCCCCCTTCCACTTGCCGCCGCTTCCCCGCTCGCCGAGGCGAGATATTCCCACTCAGTCATTCCACGCGGAGAGGGGGCACGCCTCCCACCTTGCCTGCTGGCCGGCCAACCAGCCAGCCAGCAACCACCTCCCCTGCTGGGTTAATGGGAACGGGAAGGCGAGTGGCGGCGGGGGGGGGACAGCATTAGTAGTTGCCCCCCCCACTCCTTCCCCTCACTCTGCGGCCTCAGATTGGGGCATGCGGGCGCTTCCGGTTGGCGATTTTTCTCCTCTTCCCCGCTGCCCCCCCCAAGATGAAAAAAAAGGCGAGGCTGCGGTCAAGGGTCTACTTCTCAGATGTTACCTGAAATACGTCGGGGGGGGGAGGGAAGGGGCTGCCCGCTGCTTCTCCGCTCGAGTCTCCCGCGAAGAAATGGCAATCTTTTTTTTTAAAGCTGGGTAAGCCTTGTTTCGTGGCTGGTCGACCCCATTAATCCGGGATTCATTTCTTATCACATGCTCAGATGGCTCAATGCGAACTTAACTCTCATCTCTTCCCCATCTGATGGATGGGTGGCTAGAAGCAGACAAGTAACCTTTTCTTTCCCGGTCCCCTTTTCGAGGCGGACTTCAGAATGGCGTGGAAAAACATCCATCCGATGAATTTATTGTAAATAATAGAACACGAGGTCGGAATATTTGTGTCAGGGTAATTGGAGCAGAATCGGTATCTTGTGTGTGTTTTCCACTAACGCATTAATGGAAATACAAAAGGACATTTTTTTGGGGGTGTGTGTGATGTGCTGGGTATGGGCCAGAATACCACTACATGCAATAAAGATATGGAGGACTTGTACATATATCCTTGATTTGTATGAAGCTATGTAAAGCAATGTGGAACAGGTTCAGAGTTATAGAGCTCTTGTCTCAAACATATAGAAGTAAGGAAAGGTACAACCGGGGCCGTTTGTCTTTAAACATCTATCATTGTGATTCTATAGGCTATGAAATTTTTGAATTCAACTAATTTCTCTTAAAAGCCTGAAATGTATCTTGAGAGGTGGTTGTCACTGGCAGTTTATCCAGCCCTGTTCCCCAAATATTCAAAATATATTGCTACAAAAGTATTTTAGTACATCTTTTTGCTTACCTTTATTATACAGAAATTGTAAGATCCAAACCTTTTCCCCTGGAATTCTTACTTGTGGCTGAAGTAATTGTGTCATGACAGACTTAACTGCTTTCAACTTACTACAGCTCTTCCAGATTATACTTTATGCTATTTGACATAATTTTATAGACACTGGGTATGAGTCCTTTTAAACAATTTTAAGATTGCTTTATACATTAAAATTCCTTTAAAAAAAAATAAAAACACCTGATAACAATGTAATAAAATACAATATAAATATTCATATATCACATAATATATATATTTGAAAAAAGTCTTATTACTGTGTTACCCGTTTATGCTTGTTTTTGTAGAATCTGAGGTAGTGTACATATATTGTTGTTTTGGCTAAATGATCTTTCAGTATTAGATCTTAAATTGTTTATTTGAATTACAATACTTATTGTAAAGCAGATTCTAACTTTTGAAATTTTACTTGAAAGACAATGTTGCATGCTATAGAGAAAAAGATAAAATATTTTTAAAACATGCCTGTGATTTTGGTTGGGTTCTTTTCCAATTCCATTTTAAAAGTAAATGGAAAAGTAAAAGCTTAAATCAAAATCAAAGGTAGTATATTCCACAATAAAAATAATATGATAATCTGATCTTGGACATTGTCAAATTGCTGAAATATTGTATCTTAATATGTAATAATTTATAAGGCAATATCGTAACAGAACCCTTTTGAACATAGTATAAATGGAGTACAGTACATAGCTTATAGCTTTGTTTTCACTTTTCATGAAGTTGTTTTGTCTTAATTGTTAGTGCTTTAATGAACTGGCAGCAGGATTGAGATATTTTGTGTTTATGGTTTGTGTGAATTCAGTATGCAGTGTTCTGCAGTAACATTGACTAGAAAGAGTTTCCTGAACAGGTTGTTACTTTTATTATCAGTATGTGTGTATCTTTTTGGTGATGGTGCAATATTTCCATAAAACTGAAGTAGATGGGATAACCATAGTGATATTCATGTCTAATAGGAATACAAAATTTCAATAAGCACGTTATACATTAACCAGATATAAAAGCTACTCTTGTTGCCATTCATACCCAAATATAACTTTTTCAGAAAAAAATATTTGGAATTTTAAAAATGCTAATAAATTGAAATATTTTAGTCTTAAATACTTCAAAGGTTCCAATAAGTCCAATGTTCTAAAAAAATAAAGAATATAGTATATAAATTGGATTGATCAGCATATTCCTTGTTTCTTATTGTAAGTGACGTGTTTAGTAGATTTTATGTGACTCATTTAATCAATAAAGTATAAATATACAAGTGATTTACTTTTCTTCTATTCAGCCGTGATCAATTCTTGGAAACTGCCTGGACAAGTTCCTGCAGTTTTCTTGGCAGGGTTTTTCAGATGTGGTATGCCCTTGCCTGCTTAGTTATTATCAAAATAGGTGATATTCATGCTCCCTTTCTTATCATACATTAGGGGCAGAACTTTTATAATTACATGATGCACCTTTTCTTTGTAGAATGGACATTGCCTTATGATTTGTTCTCAGCAGGTGGTGGCACCTAGTAGAACTTGGTTGATCTTGGACGCTAGCAGAAATGGTTCTGGTTGATATTTGGATGTGGCATTATCTAGAAACTACTGGGTACATTGAAAATTTGAGGAAAAAATCTTGGAAGAATGTAATGGCAGATTAATTACAAAATGCTACAAGATCCCCCCCTGCACTTTCCAAGATTTGAGTTTAATTTGAGGACATCCTTTTCATATTGGTATGCACTTACCATTAACAGCATCATTCTAGAAGAATGGACAAGGTAATGAAAAATTAGTAGAATGCAATGGGGGAATGTATCCATAGATATTTCACTAGTTTTGTTTTTGTTTGCAGCAAACATGAATTAGGAATAATGAGTAATGTTTGCCTTTCTCCTGAATCATCTTTTATTAACATTGTATAACATGTATCTTGCTGACTTTTTATTTGTTAATGTAACTTAGAGTTCTTATAAAAGATAACTTAAACCATTGCTAGTATACATATTTTTTCTAGGTGTACTGAACTTAAAGCACATGATTCCACTGACTTCAGATAAGCCCTTCTTTGGTTCCCTTAGTTATCATTACATAAGGAAAGAGAAACTATGCTGCTTTGTTCTAAAGTATTATTTTACTATATATATTATATTACTTATGCTAATTGTTGACAGAATACCTTCTGATTATATCTTCTGTTCCATTATTTTATGCTGCTGTGAATGAACTGTATTCAGTTTTTTAATTTTATTTTATCAACAGTTGCTAAGGAGTTTTATATTAAACCATTCAGAATCTAATGGACAGTGCAAAGTATTTTAAAATACATATTATTTATTTAAAAGTTCTGCTTGGTTATTGGACCTCATTTATTTATTCTAGATGAGTCATATTGATTTACAGTAAATGACTCAATAGCTGTAGGTTTGGCTATACAATGGCAACACGAAAGCCAGTTTGGTGTAGTACAGCGGTTCTCAACCTATGGGTCGCGACCCCATTTGGGGTCGATCGACCATTTCACGGGGGTCGCCAAGCAAGGCTGTCCGCCATTTTTTTCCCCTTTTCCGGCGGGTGCCTTACCTCCCTTGAGCTGGGCCAGCTGGTGGTCGGCCTGCTCCGTCTCTGCCGCTTGCCAGCTACGCCTCGGCCGGCGCAGGGGGTGGAACCACGCATGCGTGGCGCTCCCGGGCAGGGAAAGTCCTCGACTTACGACCGGTTGGGTAGTCCTCGACTTACGACCAGTTTAGTCCTCAACTTACGACCAGTTTAGTCCTCGACTTACGACCGGTTGGGGGTCGCGGCATTAAAAAGGTTGAGAACCACTGGTGTAGTAGCAAAGGTGCTGGCTAGAAACCAGGAAATTGCAAGTTCTAAGCTTGATGTGATCAGTGAGAAATACATCCAGTAGTGAGAAAATTGTTAAAGACACAATTGAATGGTGGAAACACTGTCAAAGCCATCAATATCTGAGCCATACCTTTGATATAATACACTGCTGAAATTATTAACTGGATATTAGTTAAATTGAACAGTTTAGACTGAAAAACAAAAGTAAAGTTTGGGTTATAAAACATCAGCTATAATCGTGAAAAGAAGAAAGTCTGAATAATACCAGGGGATAGTAGAATAGGAGGGGGATAGTAGGGGATACCAGGGGATAGTAGAATAGGAGACAAAGACAGTAGGAGATCACAAAGTATCAAGATCTGAAAATAGAAGTTGAAAGATTATGGCATAAACTGACTGGTGCTCTCAGTGGTTATTGGCTCACTGGGTGCCATACCAAAAAATCATGGAGGGCACTTAGAAAATTCGTGCATTGACAACATTTCCATCCGTCAGTTGCAAAAGGCCATTTGCACATATACTACACCAATACATTACCACATCCTAGGTTGTTGGGAAGAACTCAATGTGTATGAAGGCCAAAAGCTAAAGAACTGGCAGTTGTGACCTCACATTGTTGTGAACAGATAATAATAATAATAATAATAATAATAATAATAATAATAATAATAATAATAATAATAATAATAATAATAATAATAATGGTCCTTGGAAAGTATTCAATACGTGGATAAAAATGCTAAATCCATCTGACTGACTGCCACCAACCATAAAAATACATTGTATTTTCTCAAATAAAGTTACTGACCCATCAGATCTTTTTTTTATTTAAATCAAAATTTGACAGGTGGACATGGAAATAAATATTAATTGAGTTCAATCTTATATTTTTTTCTTAAAAAAATAAAAACTCTGGGGACTAGCACTGTTGGAATCCAAAGGCGCATTAGTTGGGGGCTTGCATAAAAAAAATAAATTTTTGCTTCTCCACCTCTAGATTGCTATAGAGTCTTTCAGTGTTTGAGGAGATTTCGGGGATTTCAGGGAGATAGAAAATTACAATTCTTGGATTCATTTGCAGAAACAATTCTGTCAGCAGAAGAATTTGACCACCCAGAGTGTTTTTGTTTAATATACAAGACTTTATTAATAGCCAAGCCATAAATAAAATATATTTAGAAATAGTATCCTTATGCATTTTCATTTAAGTGCCTTGGTGAGTCAGATCAAAATCTACTTGTTTTGTAAAAAAAATCTGCAGCTGCAGTGGAAATTGATTAGTTGGCCTTTGCTTTCCATTTAAGTAGCTTTCCATATTACTGTAAAACTATGAAACTGTTTGCCTCTTTATCTAAGGGTATGGGGACTGGTCACTTTGTCATTTTGGTAAATATGGTAAAAACAATAGTTATAAGTACAGATGGCATAAATTTGGAATGAATGAGAAAATACTAGAGCAGGGGTCTTCAAACTTGGCCCTTTTATGACTTGTGGACTTTTGGGACCGTGGACTTCAGCTCCCAGAATTCCTCAGCCAGCATGCCTGGCTGAGGAATTCTGGGAGTTAAAATCCACAAGTCATAAAAGGGCCAAGTTTGAAGACCCCTGTATTAGAGCATACACTCTCATGCCTCCTTTTTGTCTCTCAGGTCCTAGAGTTCTATGAAGGAGATTGTGATAAATTTGCAAGATCTTTAAAGGTCACTGTTGCATACTCAGAACTTAAAACTACTTCTGGCTAACTTCATTGAGATTTCAAGGTTGGATCAATTCATATTTTTTCCTGTTATTGCTGCTTAGTTATGTAAAGATTTTTGGAAAGATTCGGCCGATTATGCATGTCTGTTACTATTGCTCTTCATGTCTTTTAATAATTAGTTGTATGAGAGAAAGGTTTAAGTTCAGGAGCAGGTAAGGCTTTCTTGAGGGAGAATAAAATGTTAATAGGTTTAAGAGTGATTGTGGCGTATCTTCTTTATAAATTTAAAAACTGTTGAGGTTTTTTGCTGAAATCTTTTAAAAAGTAGTGGCTGGACAGCTCCAGAAATTCTGTCAAAAAGATTTTAAATGTATTTCAGTCTGACCATGCTGCCTTGTTATTGTAATAGTACTGGGGATGNTTATTTTTCCAAACTCTCCCCCATACATATACTGTGATATTTATCAGATATTAACATACATTCTTTTTACATTCTTATATATAAGATACTTTTAATGAAATAAATACATGCACATGACTTTTGGTGTTGCTCGCCCATTTCCCCTTTTACTGCATCCCCACTCCTTCTTCTCTACCTTCTTTCTCCCCTTCTCTTTCTTTCCTACTTCCCTCTTCTGATGATTCTGTATGATCTCTTAAGAACTTTTGACATTATTAGTCATGTCATTGTGGTTGATTCAACACTGTCATTTTCTGTGACCTCTTAAGAACGTTGGACATTACTAGCCATGGCATTGTATTTGATTAAACACTATCTAGGGAAGAAAAGTTTGACCTATTTAGATTTCTTTTTATACTAAATTATAACAAAAAGGCATCTGTGATGGTGCTCAATAGAAGTTCTATTCTTCAATTATATTAAAAGATGTTACAATTATGTTGTGGTCGACTAGATAGCAAATCCCTAAAATATGACTTAAGGCTGCATTAGATTTCTGTGTCACTGCATGTCAGGGAATGTATGTATCTGTCTGTCATTTGGAGATGGTTGCATACCTGTTGCATTTATGTTTCTGTGAATGTTAATGTTCTGGCTAGGGAGCACTCAAACAACAAAGCATCAACAGGAAGTCATATCAACCAATCAACATGCAATGTGCATCTCCGCACAACATGTTGTTGAAATTTGAGAGGTATGCATGTCGGCTTGTCAGCATCCTACAGTTAATCCATCAACCCCTTTGCATCGTAGGTATGTGTTGGCGGCTACACACAGTTGTGAACAAGTCTAAATCAAGCTTTAGGCTGGATTCACATGAAGCAGGAAATGCACAATTTATATTGGCTTCAGATCAGGTTTACTTGGCATATTGTGGACCCTGCTCTAAAAACAGGCGGTAAGATCCATTTTAGGTTGGTTCTGAGATTCTGCAATAATTAACTTACATATTTTATCCCTTCATTCTCCCCAAACTTGAAAAGAAGATCAAAAGAAACTGAAATGTTGATCCCTCCTATTCTTGGAGCTATAAACTGGATGCTAAAGGCTACATATGACCTCTGGGGTGTACTTTTTGTATGTTTCAAGATACATTTTGTTTAAGTATGGTTTGTTCAATAACTTACAACTGAGCTTACATAGCACATTAAGTGATAATCCATTCTTTACAACCTAAAAAAATAGATTCACATGTCACTTTATGCTGTAAAGTGATTTCTTTAGTGTGTTGAATAAATCCAATAAATTTCTAACATTAATGAGTATTTGGGTCTTATTTTTCTTATCTCAGGATTGTCTTTTACTATAACATTCTGGATATGGAAGCAGCTATAAATTAGAAATGTTTTAATTTTGACACAGGTCCAGAATGGCCAAAATATTCCATTCAGACAGTCTATTACAGACATGAAATGTTTTAAACATTTTTACTGTAGACCTTAATTGCCACATTGTTGTTTCTCCATCGTCATGCTGAGAAAAGGCGTTCAGGTAAGACAACGCCCCTTCTATTGAATAATGGGAGACGATTATTTTCCTAGTTTTCTCCAACCGCAAAACACAAATCAAGTAAATGTAATTAATTACAGGTAAGAGTATATTATAATCTGATTGTGCTGCAGCTGCTTGGATAGTGATGTTAAGACTTCACATCAATGTTTCTGTAACTGAAATATTTTTAGAAATGAAAATAAAGAAAAAAGATAAAGATTTCCCCTGTCTGGTCATGACCAACTCTAGGGAACGATGCACATCTCCATTTCTTAGCCAAGCGAGTCAGTGTTAGGCAAAGATGCTTCCGTGCTCATGTGGCCGGCATGACTATTCGCTGGGGGGCACGGAATGCTGTACCTATTTATCTACTTGATTTTCATGCTTTCAGACTGCTAGTTTGGCAGGTGCTGGGGCAAGAGCAGGAGCTCACCTTGTCTCACTTTACTTGGGTCTTGAACTGCAACCTTCGGTGCAACAAGCCCAATGCCTTGACTGCTAGGTTATTGCCCCCCAGAAATGGAAACATTCGGACTGTTAAATAGTAGAAGCCACTAGAGGGAGCAGTTAATTTTCTCAGGGGGCCACATCAGAAACGGGTTGTTGTGGAGGATCAGCCACTATGCTGAACTTAATTCTGCTTCCGATGCCCATGTGTTGAGAGAGGAGAGAATACAAAGCCTCTCCTCAGCCCAGCTGCTGCTCTTCTGCTCTTTCTTTCTCCAACTGACTAAAGGAGCACACTTGGCTTCCTGTCCCGCCCTCTGCAGTAGTCGTGTGTGTATGTGTATGTATGTATGTATGTGTGTATATATACATACATACATACATACATACATACATACATACATACATACATACATAATTTTCTAACTTCCAGTTGATCTTCTGTGCACTGGACAGGGATAGACCAAGGGCCAGATGTGACCTGGGGGCCAAAAAATGTCCAGGTGTGCACTAGAAAACTCTCCAGCATATGTATAAAAATCTGGATATTACTCCTTTTTTGTGTATTAGAATGTTTCTTCCAATTTGTAAATACGGTAGACCCTTTAAGATAAGTTGAAGTTGCTACTTACCAACGGAGTTGTAAAATCAAGAAATAGCTGTTTGTCCCATTTTGCTTAAGTCTTAGAGACAGTTATCAAAGAAAGGCATGGTAAGTTTGTGTCTTAAGGATTGCACATAGGTAAATGGGAACAGTGTGGGGAGGCAAATGAAGTAGAAGTAGACCTCACTTATTGTCCATTCGTTCAGCAACTATACAAAGTGATAATGGTTTTTAAAAAATAACTATGGCTCATTTAAAACCTTTTCATGAACTCTCAAAATATTTCAGGTGGCTAATAATCATCTGGGTCATTTTTAATATCCTTAATATCATATTCAGCATTATCTTTAAAAGCTATTTATGGAGTTAGTACATGGAACTAAATATATACATTTTCAAATTAAAAAGTTTAGTTGATTTATAATAAAACACTTTGAATGTTACATTTAGAGAAAAGTATTTATGTTTGCTACTTTCAAAATCCATGACAAAAAATGACTAAAGCTACATTAAGTAATTAAAAATTTAATTAGGGCCATTTTAAAGTAGTTTTAGAATATATCAATGCAAATAACTCTTTTTCATAAATCAAACATTTTCCACTGATTTGGATTTTGTTTAATTTAATTTACACCTGGAAACGAGTTATTTTCTATTCTTTTATTTACTTATCTTTGACAAAGAAATGCTGATTATGATGTTAAAGCATTGCGTTTGTTAAAAAAGTTTGTGCATTCTAAAGGAATTATATTTCTTACAATTTCAATATCTGTCTTCAACCTGAAATGTATTAATATTTATATTTATATTTCACTATTGTCTCTTGAAACATTGAGTGTCTCTTGCTTCATCGATGTCATCAGATTTCTCTTAGCTGTCCAGACAAGAAGTTATAAGAGTAGATTACCAAGGACAGTAAAGTTCTGTTAAGTATATTTACTGTAACAAATTTAATGAAGTCATCATGAAACAATTCCAGAATTTGCTGGATATACAATACTAACCATATTTATAGACCAATCAGGGTTCAAAGCTATTCTATATAAACATGATGGTGATTTCCACCTGTCTCTTATTTTGAAAGTAGAATGATCTGGAATCTTCTTTTTTGGAGCTGTAGCAGTTCTTTCTTTAAGGGGAAGAGCAGCTAATTTTGAAACCTAGTTCTAGTCCTAAATTGGTTTCCAGATTTTCTTTTGACATCTGTTTCTAACGTTATTGTTTCTATATGGTTGCATTCTACAATACATGCTTCCTAGATTCATGCTTCTCATGAGAACAAAATATCAGCCTTCAAAAATAAATAAATGAACAGCTTAAAAATTAAAATAAAAACACAAAAAGCAAATCATAGAAAAATCAGCACTTCTTGTTTACTAGCTTCTTAATTTATTAGTATTTATTTCTTCCTAGCTTTATTCTGCTTATCTTTATAAAGAGCTCACAAAAAACTTTATAAAAAGAACTTTATGAACAGAAAAAGACCTTTATCAAAATGTGAAAGAAAACTATAAAAGGGAAAGAAATTATTTAAAAAATGATAACGAACTTATAAAAAAGACTTGACGTCTCACAGAGGGAGCAAATATTCACAAGGGATTAAAAAACAACACACTACCCTTCCTGGATATTCTGATCAGCAGAAGAAACAGGTCTATCAAAAAGCAATCCACACTAATCAAGCGCTCCATTACCAAAGTAACAACCCAATCTCCCAAAAGAGGATTTGTGTAAGAACATTATTCAGATGAGTACAAACACCCTACAGCAACTCAGAACATCAGAAAAAGGAAACAGATCACCCTAATAAAGGAACTGCCAAGGATAAAACCATACCTGACTACTATATATAAACAGGAAGGAAACACCACATTCAGTAGCACTAATAATGTTACACAGTTGGGTAATGAAATGTCTGCAAGCTACCAAGCTCAGAGAACACCAACGACTACCTGTCCTTATACTTCAGTTATCATCTAGATATATTTTTTCTGCAAACACTTGGAGCATGCTATTCATTCTCACTTATTTCTTTTCAAAGCTAGTAAAAGTGGTTGGATTTTAATTGTTCTCAATTTCTTTTGCTTTAAGCTGGGCATAGCAACGTTTAGCCAGTTGTTGAAAATAGTAAAAAATAACATTTGTGGCCCATCTAGGGTGGGAGAATCTTACTACAGTAGTCCAGACTCATATGACTATGCACACACAGCTAGTCCTTGGCATATGACCACAGTGGAGTCCAGAATTTTGGTCATAAGTTGAGGCCCCTCATGCCTGAACTCTACAAATGTTTTTATGATGGTCATAAATCAACTCACTGCAGTTGTTAAGTGAATCACATGATTGTTAACTGAAACATGCTATTGTTAATATAACCACACAACCATTAGGCATATCCACTGAGGTTTTTTGTTTTTTTTTGCCGTTTTTGGCTTGAAAACAGCAACAACATTGCAAATTGTGGTCACATGACCATGGGACGCTGCAACTGGTTGTAAATTGAGCTGGTTGCCAAGTGCCCAAAATGCAATCATATGCCCACAAGTATGTGTGCGTGCGTGCACTTGTGGGCGCTGTAGTTGTAACTTTGAGAATGGGTTGAAATAGCTTTACAGGATCTAATCTGAGTTGGTCATTGGGCCCAGAGGTTTAGTTTCCCAAGCTTTTAGACTTGTGCTGGAGCCCATCATCGGGGAACTTCTCTCTACTGGAATATGTCTACTGGAATGTGTCTACCAGACACATTCTGGTAAAGAGAAGTTCTCTGAGAATGGGTTACAGCACAAGTCCAAAAGCTCGGAGGACTAAACCTCTGATCCCAGTGACTGACCCAGGTTGGATTCTGCAACATTATCCTGGGACATGTATATTTGCTTTCATTCATGAAATAGTTTTTTTGAAGTCTGTCATAAGTCAAGGGCTATCTGTACTGTAATATGCTCTACTTGGGGCTGCCTCTAAAACCATGAGCCAGAAGCTGCAACTGGTCTAGAACACAGTGGCCAGTGTACTCACTTAACACCTAGCACTGGAAGCACATTACATCTAAGGTGGAGACCTGCAGTGGCTAAGAGCAAGCTTTCAGGTATACTTTAAAGTGGCTGTTTTTCACCTATAAAATCTTCCATGGCTTGGCACCAGGTTACCTTCAGGCGAACAATTGGCAGATTGTCCCATTTGCTGGGAATGTTTTGGGAGGGAAACACCTAGATTCAGCCCTTAGAGTGTCCTTCATTAAATCAGTAAGGAGCTCCATTACTAGAGCAGAATACAATTTGGTGATCAAGACATCATTCTTTATGTTGGTATAAATTCTGTCAACTCAAAGACTGGAGGTGTAATATATTTCTGAGTGTGTTTTAATGTGATCATGAAGAACAGTCCTCGGTATGTTGAGTGAATTGAGCCATTGTGGCTCATACCATAGTATAGGGATTAGACCAGGGCTTTTTTTGTCATAGAACGCCCAGAACGGAGTTCCGGCACCTTTTTTTGATGGAACCTTGTAGGGTAGGCAAGGCAGGTTGTATGACATGAGTGAGTTCTGCCCCCCCTTTTTTTTACAAAAAAAAAAGCAAGCACTGGATTAGACTATGTGCAAACCTGGTCAAATACATTTTATTTGCTTTTGTTTAGCCTAAATATTAAATTAACTTTGAACTTAGACTATGTAGAATATATCTATTGATATAATACGATAGAACCTAAGACTGAATTAAGCCTCATTGATTTCAGTAGATTCATTCTTTAAATGTAACTAAGTCCTGAGCTAGCCTTGAAAGATCATAGTCAAATAGACTCAATCTGTTTGTAGAGTGAAGCTTCCATATCTTATATTATCAAAATAGCAAGATACATTTTTCCACTGCTCTTTATATTGACTTCCCATATGTTGCTTCCTGGGCATTAAATGGAAATCAATTGCCTTTTTTTTCAGTACCTTTATTTCATTGAGGTTTGTACAGGAACTGTTGAGAATTATGATTTTAGTGATTTTGAAAAATTGCTTAATAAAATGTATCTTATTTTCCTTGCACTGAACCCTTAATTTACTACCCATCACACAACTTCCTTTCAGGATAAGCTCTGCTATATTAAGCATAGAAAGGGAGTAAGAAATAATCAGCCACAAAAATTAAGCGTAAGATAAGAAAAAGAAAAATAGTGTTTATACTAAAACTGTTTACCACACTTATGTTACTGTTTTGCAAACCATCCTTGCATTGCTTCGTATATTCCCTTCATTTATAGAAAGTTTTATTTTCATAACCTATTTGAACATAAACATATTTTACAGTATTATTAGCAGAACTGAAGTTACAAATAAAACATTCTTTTATTTTGGATTATGCATTTAATTTCAAATGTAAGGATCTTTTTGCTTTTAATTACAAATTTGCACTTTATGATAGTTTTGTTTTTCCTCATTCCTGATTATTTCATCCAGGTTTAATCACACTGTTGTACTAATTGGAGATATTATGCCCTGTGAACTACATTGCTAGTACTCCATTAAAAATGAATGTCTTTCTTTATACTCCCATCTCTTTCCTCTATCTTTCATGTTTCTCTACTTGTAAACATCTTATTGAAGTCCCTATTGGATGCATTTAGGTTGAAAGACAAATTTCTCTTTTTTGATGATATCCATTTTTCCCTGCAGACCATAGTGACATTCCATTCCTGTTATCATCTCTTCAGGTTTCTGTCAGTGTCTTTGTTTCTTTCTCCTACATTTTTGATTTCTGAATCCTTTCTGTCCCTGTTTCTGATAGAATGTACTTAGTCTGGAAACAATAAGCAAAATTTAGCTGTCCCAGCAGTTCACACGGTACTTCAGATGCATGTCATCCATACTAGCTGGAAAAAAATTGGTATAAAATCCACTGTGAATTCAGGGAGATAAGGATCAATGCACAAGCAAGGAATCTGTTATCCTATTCTATTTCTGATGCTTCAGCAGACCAGAGTTATTTCCACAAAGAAACTTACTTTAAAGGTCAAATCACTGTCCTGGCATCGTTGACTGGCTAAGGGTTAAAAAAATAATATGGTATATTATTCATACTTCCTAGAGCTGATTAATAAGACATTTCAGTTCAGAATACAAAGGCTCACTATTTCTCTCTGCCTGCATTCTGATAACTTAAAGATATCTTGATTTTTAAGTTTTACATTTTTGATATTTTTGAAAATGGTTGTTTGCTATCTTGAGATCCATTCTGATATAATCTGAATGTAATATAGATTTAAACTCCTTTCAATAAAAATAAAAAACTGGATAATTATGAAGTGTCATGTCCTTGTGTGTTTTGATTAAGAAAGATATGACTTTTATATTGTGAAAGGGAGAATGAATGTGTTTATTTTAAGATTTGGCTTTAAAATAAGTCTAACTGAACTCACAGGAATTTATTTCTGATTGCATAGAATGCTTCTATTAAACTAAAGCCTTCATGTTTCTTAAAAAGATCAAATTGCAGGTTTAGGCTTAGGAGTCAATTCAAAATCCACTTCCATATTTTTCTAAAAGAAAGATTCTGGAACACGTCTAGTGAGATTTAAATGGTCTTCCCAAAGTCAGTCATGTTCATCTTGAATGTATACTTCAATTATTGATCTGGATAACAATCAAGTATGCCTGTGGTGCATGAAGGAGAGTTGTTGATAGATTGGGAAGATGTTTCTGGAGACAAAAATCTTCTCTGGATTTTCATACACTGTAACCAACATAAATCCTTTATTATTGCTCCAAAAGCAGCTGTTCTGCAACTGTATTTTCAGCAAAAGAGGACTGTGGGAAATACAGTAATGCATTTAAATATGAAACATCAAGATATATTTGATTTGTTGCTTAGCAGCCAAAGCAAATCATGCAAATTGAAAATAGGATAGATTGAACATGATGATAGCAAAGTGATTTCACCTCATCTTGTATTTTCATGTTAAATAATGGCTTAGCAGAATCAATTTATGTTCTTTGAAACATTTTTTAATACTATTTCAAAATAAAAGGTGGGGAAATGCTTATAAGTGCTTCAAAAATATTCAAATTTGAAAATATTTTATTACAGTACTGTCCATCTTATGAAACCTGAATAGATGACTCTATTAAAATTCTGTGCATAATAATTTAGGAATGTTTTCTTGCTCACTTGCACTAATAATCTCTGTTACTGGAAATTCTTTACCTAATTTAATATTCGGAAGAACTATGAGCAAGTATAAATGCATTATCCTACTATAAAAGGACAGATGCTTGATTTGTTCTCCTGTAAGTAGATGCTTTACTGTAAAAAAAGAATATTTTTAGAGTGCAAGTGTGAAGTGTGAAGATGACCTTGATGAAGATAGGCCAGATCCGTTGGAAAGCATAGCTTAAATCCAAAGGAGGCAGAAAAGTATGTAGCAACGGCTCAGACATACACCTCCTGAATTCACATGGATATAAGAAGAGGAAGAGGTACTTCACAATCAGACTTGTGAGTTTCATTATTATGGCAACTCCCAATGAAAGTACTCCTACATATTGGGAGGAGGGCTGACAATGGCTTCAAAGAAAAGATTTTAGCAGTAGCAGTAACATAATCTACATTTAAAACTTGCATTAATCTTGATACTATTGTGCAACATCTATGTCATCGAAATCTCAAGTCATGAGATAGCTCCAAAAGTCATCTATTTTCCAGCAACACCCACTTTTTTATCCAAACTAAACAGCAAGCGCAAATACAATTTCAAATTGGGAAAACCCATTCCTTCTCTTTTCTTTCTATCTTGTAACATCTTAACACGTGGTGTTTTCACTTCCCTACAAACATAGATATATCCTTCGGTGATTCTTTAAATCAGTGGTTCTCAACCTGTGGGTCGGGACCCCATTTGGGGTCGATCGACCATTTCAAGGCTGTCCGCCATTTTTTTTGTCCGTCCGCCATTTTTTCCCCTTTTCCGGCGGGTGCCTTACCTCCCTTGGGCTGGGCCATCTGGTGGTCGGCCTGCTCCGTCTCTGCCGCTTACCAGCTACGCCTCGGCCGGCGCAGGGGGCGGAACCACGCATATGCGGCGCTCCCGGGAAGGGAAAGTCCTCGACTTATGACCGGTTGGGTAGTCCTCGACTTACGACCGGTTTAGTCCTCGATTTACGACCGGTTGGGGTCGTGGCATTAAAAAGGTTGAGAACCACTGCTTTAAATGGTGCATCAGTTGTAAAACTGGTATAGTCTGAAAAGATCATTCTAGGCAAAGTATTCATTTTTATCACAGAAATTCTCCCAATAATAACAATTGTAATAGTTATTTTCTTTTTTTAAGTTTATTCTGTGTCTCAACCTAATTATTTTGAAATAACATCCAATTTGTATTTGTCCTGGTGATACCTATATGTTTGACTTTTTCTCTCAATCTTAAATCCCATTTTTTATCAATTCTTTTTGATTTTCTATTTTGATTTTTTTTCTTAACATCGTCTTCTGTTTCTTAATCTTAAAATCTGCTAATGTACCAAATTCTTTTAATTTTAATTTTCCAATTCAATTCGCTTTAAAGAATCCTCCAAAACTAACACCAAATAATTAGCTAATGATAGTACTTTAAGAGTTTCTGTATGTCAAATAATGTCCTACATGCCATCCTTACTTAATACTTTTAGTTTTGCTTCAAACTTGTTTATAACTTCTTTGCTTGCTTGTTGGTGTTATGTAATACTTTAAGTTTCAAATACATTTTCTTTCAGTAAACAGTATATGGAGGGACCAATGCCACATACAAGGTTTTAGCAGTGTCTGATACATTTTTCATTTATACTCTTGATGCAAGAGTGTGTAATTGCGGCTCTTAGGATTTAAACTTGAAGCTATATTGCTCGTGAATTATTCTGTTTTATCTGGAACTTTTCTGTGCATCAAATCAAATACATGATTTTCATATCATTTATATGAAAAAATGCATTTTATACAGACCTTTGACACAGCATTTATTTCTGGAGCTTTGCCAATTAATCCATAATTATTTATTTACATCAATTACTGTTCAGTCTACGGTGATATGAATTCTTGTCACATTTCTGTGAAAGATAAATTTATGAATATAGCTAATATATTGCAAAAATGCACTTAAGAACTGTAATCAGTTCTTTTCACATACAAACATAAGTATGACATCCATTAATATTAGAAAAAGGCTACAATTCTTTGTACAAAATATGTAAAAGCATACCTACAAATTAGAACATGTAAAAACTGTATAAGCAGGTCATTTCAGAATAAATCCCAATGTATCTTATTTGCTGCTTTTAAAAAAATGCTCTAATGTACAGATGATTGAGCCCAAATATATACGTGGCATATACTGTGTTTCCCTGAAAATAAGACCTGGCCTTTTTTCTCCCTTCAAAAGAGGCACCAGGTCTTATTTTTGGAGGGTGTCTTTTCCACTCATCTCACAGCAGTGGCACCGACACCCCCACCCAGCAGGCCACGTTTGCGCCAGAAATAGTAGCTTCTTTCTGCAGTTAAGAATGGAGCTCTGGCCTGTATTTCGCAGTCAGAGGAAAGGCCTCTGCAGCTGAGAACCGAGCTACGGATTGAATCCATAGCTCGGTTTTCGGCTGCAGAGGCTTTCCAGAAAGGCCTCTGACTGCAAAATGCAGGCCGTAGCTCCATTCTCAGCTGCAGAATGAAACTGCTCCTTTGGTTGCAGAAGAAGTGGGCCAGCACCGCAAGTGTCAATCCATGGGAGGCCTGGCTGCAATGGTAAGCTCCACCCCCCTACTCTGACCCCAGCTTGATTTTTAGGCATACGCCTCACCCCAAAATTAGGACTTATTTTGGGGGTAGGGCTTATATTAGGGGTAGGTCTTACTTTCAGGGAAACATGGGTATGTGTTAAATCAAAATTTGCCAAAGAATCAAAAACCTGGGTTGGGGTGACTGCTTAATCTTATCTTCTCTGCTTTTCAGTAGGGAGATTGCAGTCTGTCATTAATTTGTGGAGGGTGATATTTTAAATTGTGAAACATCCAAATATGGGCCCCGTCGAGGGGTATGCAGAATGGCTTGACTGCAAAACATTTTGTATATAATTCAAAGGTTTGTCTTGATGAAAGAATAAAACATGTTTGAGTTATGTTGAGTTATGTTACGTTGAGCCAACTTCTACCCTTGATTCCAGGTGAATTCCAGCCTTGAGTGAATTCCAGGAAAAAAAGGATTCTGATGGTTGGACCTTGGCAGCCTACCTTCACACTGCAAGTCATATACTAACTGAAATTATCAGGTACTAGGCAAAGATTTATGCTTGTTACGTCACAAGACAAATGAAAGCACTGTCCATAGTAAGGGTAATTTCATAGTGAAGAGATTGCCTTGAAGTGGAGGTGCCCAGGGCAAGGATATGACTCCAGACTGACCGTAGGACAAAAGTGACTAGGTCATCCCAATATTCTTATCAGTAGCAGCAGCCAGAGCTTTGGTTCCAACACAGAGTTCTCCTTGGTGGCCTCAGACCATCCATTTTATTTTAGCAAAACATGTTTGAAAAAGCAGGAAGAAGGGGCTGTCTGATGGCTTCTATTATTGAGGAGCATTTTAATCTGCATAAGAGATATGTGAGATGAGAAATGAGATGCATTTGTATTATTATTATTATTATTATTTTAAAAATCGTCTGTATATGTAAAGGAAGGTTTCAGGTTGGAAAAAACTAAAAGTGGCAAACCTGACCATTTTGGTAGTACATAGGAGATTTCGAGATGGCATGGAAGAGAAAGGTTTCTTTCATTCCAATTGTTTTGCAAGCCTCAAGCAATACTACAAGTTTCTTGTTTCTGGCTGGCTAAAGACCTGAACAAGAAAAATTATGTCAGCACATGGGGTATCACTGCACCATTTTATTGTGGATTTTCTCTTGTATTTTCATAAATTGCATTGTGGAATATAATCTATTCAAAAGTTTACAGTATTTAGAAATGATAAGTGAATGATGATGAAAGAGGGATATAATTATGAGAGCTAATGCCATCTAATATAAGTGCTTGAATTGTAAAAAATCAAACAATGTGACAACATATGCATGTTTGACAACAACTTCTTAATTTCTTAGGCTGCAGTATTACTGCAGGGAAATGTAATTACAGGAGGGAAATGATTTAAATATATATTTATACTTTAATACTTGTCACATTCTAAAAAATAATAATCACCCATGTTGTACAATCAGTCAGGTACATTATGAACACAAACTTGAAAACAAGAAACAGCATCTCAGCTAATATGTATGCTGGAATTCAACTCTACTGCATCATGAATTTCCTGCAATAGATTTTGAGTTTAGATAGAAGGTTTAAACTTGCTGTTTTTGGTTTTTTATCTGTTCTTTGCAAATGCAGGACTATCTTTCAGCATGAGCTTACATTTCATGGCCCAGATTTATTTTACACACTCATTAAAAAAGCTTTAAATCTTTTGATCTATGCCACAAATCTCGTCTGTTGTTTTAGTTTAATTTGACATGTAGCTATCTTGGATTAATTTAATAATCCAATTTTCACACAAATGAACAAATTTATTATGTAATCTGTATTTAACACAGAACATTCTTGCTATATATGGTGTAATTCTAAAACATTTCTAGAATTCCTCACAATTTATTGATTAAAAAAAAAAGAAAGTTCTGTCATTATCCTTTATTTCTTTAATTATTTAATTGAAATCTGCTTCTTTCTCATGTTAATAGTAATTTAAATATGTCTAAATACCTATCTCCAGTGTCTTCTAATCCAAGAAAATGAAATGGTTTGGAAACAAAATTAGATTAATTTAAATAAAAATTAAACTTGGAACGATGAAATCTATTTTAAGTGGGAAGCTTTTCATAAATGCTTCATTGAAAAAGTAATAACATTTGCTAATTATCTGTAAAAGAACTTGTGCAAAGCATTTGTTTTGAAAACACATAATCCTTTATTGTTAAAGGTTTTTCCTATTATGCAGTATTTAGATTTTTTTTTTAAAAAAAACCTTTTATTCAACTTCATATCCATCACAAATAACACATTTTGGGATTGGCTTTTGATGGAATTGAGATATTAGTGCATTTTATTATTTGATAAATACATATTGTTGCATTTTAATTACTACATAATTGCTGTTTTGAACTTTAAGTATTAATTAAATACTTTATTAATTAAAATTGAAGTCTACTCTGGATATACAGTAGATTCTGAAAAGAAACTATAAGATTTTCTGGTAATGCTGTGGTGGCTTTAGAATATTCTGCTTAGATCGTTGAGGCAGTTTTGTTGAACATTTTCTCATGGAGAAATTGCTTTATCTGTGTTATTTATTACCAACAGCTGCTGATAAACAAATAAGCACTAGCTTAGTTGGATAGTACAGATATGACTTAGCCATTGCTGTGATTTTGTTTGTTCTTTTTCTTCTTGCTGTGATTCCCAGTAGTTTATATCATAAAAAAATTAAGATATAAAAGCATAAGTGAAATATCTGCAAAATAACTCAATACTGATTTCCCGAAGTCCATAGAACTCAACTACTAGTACATATAACAAAACTGGCTGCCTGTATTCCAAGAAATCCAAATAACCTGTTATTTCAACAAATAGGCAATAGGCACATGGTGATCATTGACTCTCCAAGTGCAATTTGCTATGTGGAAGTGCTAAAACAGTTATCTCTGAAGAGATGCTATTGACTGTATAACTATTGAGTTGCAAACATGTTATATGGTCGATACTGTAAGCTTGAAGTAGTTTTAAAATCATTTTAACACCCCCCCCCCCAAAAAAAACCCTCCACAGTGCATAAATGGTAGTATCTTTATATTCTCAAATTGTGAAGGTTTTTTCCCTTCCTTCTTTCCCATCCCCCTTACTGAGTTCTACGGGGAGCATACAGTCTCTAATTTCATTTTGGTTTATAAATCTATTCTGAGTCCCAAGTAGAGGTTTAAATCAACTTTCTACTCAACCCATCTGGAAG
>NW_015389511.1:51818-89341 GCF_001527695.2 Protobothrops mucrosquamatus
AAAAAAAACCCTCCACAGTGCATAAATGGTAGTATCTTTATATTCTCAAATTGTGAAGGTTTTTTCCCTTCCTTCTTTCCCATCCCCCTTACTGAGTTCTACGGGGAGCATACAGTCTCTAATTTCATTTTGGTTTATAAATCTATTCTGAGTCCCAAGTAGAGGTTTAAATCAACTTTCTACTCAACCCATCTGGAAGGAACCAATATGAAAAAAAATCCTGCCATAAATTTTGCAAATAATAATAGAAAATTACAGGGTTAGGTAGCTTCATTTCAAAAGTACACAAAAGAATAGACTGATTTAAATCAAGGCATTTAACTCAGTGAAAACTGTTTATATTATAATTTATAAAATAGGTTTGCTTATTTATTAATAGATATGGCTATTATAACATGTTGAAATGAAATTAGTCTTCATTTTACATATTAGATACATTTAAAAATATTTTCCTTTACAAATGTGTGCCCCTCTACACTGAGTTTAATAGTTCTCATTTCCATGTAAATGTGTATGAGATTACAGCTGAGACCTTAAGTGTTTTAACATATTTTGGATCATTTTGAAAAAAAATTGCCTTGATGTTGTTTCTTATCTATGATTATGATAATGGTGTTAATATCATAAACAAAAGTTACACACCAAAATGAATGAATAGGTTGTTTTTTTAAAAAAAGTCCAGCTGTCCTTAACATTATTTGCTTAAGAATATCCAGTTCTCACCAAGATGGATATATACAGTATGGGTGGATTCATCCCAAATATTCCCAGCTTGCTGAGCAATAATAGAATATCCATGCTTTATTCAGTTATAACAAGGTTTTACAGTTTGTCCATGAAATAAAATAACAGATGATAGTTGTAAAAAACAACAGCAATTCTGTCACTCTTGATTTTATTTAAATTAAAAATGTCAACTACATCACTATTCTTTGTTTATTTGGGTGCGGAAAATTATCTTCAGATGTTCTTTTCTTGGAAAATATGCAGGCACATATTTGCATGCATATTTGCATGTGATGACAAGAAAAATGGCTATAAATTATTCTGCATACTAGCTACCTTCACCACAATGCTACAACCAAAACAAGGAAATCTAGACATTTCCTGACTTTTTGTACTAACAGATATGAAGCCATTTAAAGCTATATAAAGCCATATAACTTTTCATTGGAAAATGATCACATGATGGTAACACATAACCATATCAATATTTTATAATTCACATTCATTACATAAAAATGTGCTGGTTATCAGATTTAAAAATATTTGGCTTATTAAATTGACTACTTGGGAAGCAGGACTAAAGAAATATAAATAATTCTAATTTCAGAGCAGCTGCTTTCCTATAATATAAAGAGAGATTAACCACGGCTGGCTTTGTATAAATAAGAAAGGGAAAAATTGGCTGAAAAGATTTAATATAGTAAATTATGCCATTTTTATTGATTTATTAAATAAGTCTGAAGTATTATTAATTATGAATCATTCTTGGAATAATTAGAAATAATACCTTCATGATAGCACTCATTCTATTTTTAAATATCTGATGCAATGTA
Organism: Protobothrops mucrosquamatus; assembly: GCF_001527695.2. NCBI lineage: Eukaryota > Metazoa > Chordata > Lepidosauria > Squamata > Viperidae > Protobothrops > Protobothrops mucrosquamatus. The sequence goes on from NW_015389511.1 coordinate 53,378, forward strand.
TTATTTCCTTCATTAGTTTTCCATTTAAATGCCACAATAGGCTAATGCCATGAGCTGTATAGTCATATTTTCCCTCATTTATTTATTTTGAACATAGCCATTTCTTCTGCATATATGGTAGCATGAATTTAGGAATTGGGAACCAATCTCGTGTAAGTAGATAAAGACCACAAGGCTAGAAACCAGAGATTGTGCGTTCTAGTCCATCTTTAGACAGTTAGATGACTTTGAGCCAGTCATTCTCTCTTAGCCCTAGGAAACAGGCAAGGGCAAACTACTGCTAAAATGTTGCCAAGAAAATTGCAGGGCCTTAGCGAAATAGTAGTCATGGGCACACAACACACATACACATGTACACAAACAGATTTATGAGTCCCCAAAGAAATCATTATTCTGTGGATTTCTTCCAAGATTATAAAGATTAATAAATGCTCAGCTTTGCGATTAATGAAATACAATGCATTTTGCTGTGTTTTTATAGATTTTTAAAGAAAATATAAATTCTAGAATACATTTGAAATGAACATTGTAAATGTAATTTAAAATTGTAGTATGTAATAATTTTGAAATTGAAAAGCAAGGTGTTCAGAAACAGGAGAGTGTAGATTTTTAAAAATTCTATTTATATTCTGAGAACGTACGTATGTATATTACTGTTGACATATTCCTTATCAAATATACCTCTTCTGGTAAATTACAGGCATAAAATGTTCATAGCCTCTTTGATCAATCTTGTGTGCTCTGTTGACTTTACAAGTCAGACTCCATGCATCTACAATTTGCATTAGTTTTTCAAGTCAATACTGGAGTGGAAAAAAAGGGTTCCAGGCAGTGGTGGGATTCAAATATGTGAGCAACCGGTTCTTTGTTTGGATGCCGCTTCCAGAAGTCCATTCTGGGCCTGGGCAACAAAAAAATTAGCTACCGGTTCTGCCAAACTGGTGCGAGCTGGCTGAATCCCACCACTGGTTCCAGGCAAATAGTAAATAGATATGATTTCCCAATCGAATGATGAACATTTTGAATCATTTATGAAATTCAACTCTTTGATGGCCATGTAGTCCTTCCGGAAAAATCTTGCTCTCTGCTCAGAAACCAGTGGCCCACAACCCAGTTTAGAGAAGATATTGGAAACTGTGTTGGCAGTACAGCTTTTCTAAACCTATTTCCATATAGGCAGAGATCTGCTTTTCAGCTTGAAACAGTATTGTCAACCCCTTTATTCAGGCCTTTGCTGTGACTTTTCTTTGGAGAAGAATAATGGAAATGCAGTCCTGCTACACTTACTTGACCTCTCAGCTGTTTTTGATATCATTGACCATAGTATCATATCACAGATTACTTCTGAGAATTAAAGTTTAGGGCACTTTTCTACTGAACTTCCAGTACTACTGGCAGGGACAATTGATAATTGATAGTAGTGAGTGATTTTTATTTTAAAAAAGAACTTCTTTCTTGTCCTCAATACTATTTAATGTATGTAGGTACTATAGGTGCAGTTATCAGATGATGCAGAGTATCATGTAATGTTTATTAGGAGAGTCTGAGATTCTAGGATCTCTTGGTGCTGCCATGGGCTGGATGAGGCCAAAATAATGATAGCACGATGTCCAATGAGTGGCTATTTTCACAGTTCAGAGAATAGGAATTTTACTTATAGATGGGATTACACTTGTCCTTCTACCTATTTAATCATTAAACATTATTTGTACTTAAATCAGATGTCAAACCTTCAGCGACCAAGTATTTAAATCCCTCCCTATTAGACAAATTTTCCAATTCTCTAGTATAGAAATTTCACATATACACATACAGACAAACGTGGTATAATGCCACATATTTTTATTAAAAGACCAGTGAATCAACTGCAGCCTGATTTCAAATTCTTAATTTGTTAGAGATGAAAATTTAATCTCATGTTATCATTCAGGAGCTTCTCATGCAAGCATTAGAGTCAATGTTAATGTATTTGCAAATAAGCATGATAAATTGCTACCATATCTACATTTATCATTGTGTGTTATCTAATAATTTTCAGTGGAGACTTTAAGTGATAAATCTAAAATGTCTGTTTTTACAACAGGTTTTCTGCCACTGATTTATCTTTTCTTTTCCATATATTCTTTGCTATCTCTGAGCAACTGTACGATGGGAAAATTATTTTCTGTATTTTTCACTTTTTTATTTAAGAAATTGGTAGTTATTTAGAACCTTACAGGTAAAACATGCCATTTAGACTATTAAGACCAATGCAGAAATCCAAATTAAAGCATTTCTAGCCTCCATTTGTTCCAATGAAGAGAAGCCCACTATTTCACTAAATACGTGGTTTTATTGCCAATTTCTTTCATGTTGAAAAGGTTTTCTTTTTTTCCAGCTGGAATTTGTCTCCGTGATAGCTAAATCCACTATTTCATATTTTACAATATGAAATAATGAAAAACAGCTCTTAACCTTCAGCATGATATATTTTCAGTTATTTGAAGGATGTTATTTCATTCTCCCTCGATTTTTCTCCTCTGAATGCTAACCATCCAGGCTCTCTTTGTAGCATTTATTCTTGTCTCCTGTTCATCCTCACTTGCCTGGACTGAATCCTCTTAAACTATAGAGCTTCATAATAGTCTTACCAAAACAGAATAAAATGGAAAGATTATTTCCCATAATCTGAAAATTATATTTTTGTTGATACCACTTAAAATTGGACCTGCCTGTTTATGCTAGTTCATATTCAGTTTGCAGTTAATTACTATTCCAGGAACTCCCTTTTTTATCACCAAAATAATACTCTATGACAGACATGTCAAACTCGCGACATCACGTGACGTCACGCAACTTATCGGGAGAGTTTTGCCATTGCTGGCAATGGGGTGGGCGCGGCTTCCGCATGACACATCCGGCCTGTGGGCTGGCAGTTTGACACCCCTGCTCTATGAGATATGTTGATCTGAAAGAGTGATTGGCTGAAAGTCCTCCAGTGAGTTTCCATTTCCATGGCTGAGGAAAAACTTGAATCTTGTCTCCCAGGTAGCAGTTCATCATTTTAACCATTACATTACACTGGCTCTCTTTACTAAGGAAGTTACATAAACAAAAATGTTAATCTAGCAACACTTGCACTTTACAAATATAGGGTGACTTCTAGTAAATACTACATGTTTATAAAAGTGTTTTTTAAAGTGTGGTCATAAGATCCCTGGGTGGTTCAAGACAATTACAACGGTCCACAAAATCTAAATTATTTGCCAACCTACAGTATATTGAAAAATAATATAGTAATACAGTATTAAAATCCCATTAAACAATTGTGACAAGCAGTAGCAATGTGACATTTTAAAATTTTAATATGATAAATGTTGATAAGTATAACTAATACAAACAAATGCTCTTTTGGGGTCCTCCAGATTTTTTAAAAGTGGAAAGTGGCCCTGGGGAAAAAAATGTAAGAAACATTGTTTATAAATAAGGTCAATCTCTTTAGGATTTGCTCTAAAATTTGCTCAGATGTTGGTGTCAAATTGATTAAGTTTTAGTTTCCCAGAATGGACAACATTCCTCCTCCGACAACATTCCTGCAACTTTTACCCTTTTTCAGTGCTTTTTTTCTAAAAAAAAAAAAAAAAAAAAAGGTGCCGGAACTCACACACGTCATACAACTCGCCTTGCCTACCCTACAAGGTTCCATCCAAAAAAGGTTCTGGAACTCCGTTCTGGGCGTTCTATGAGAAAAAAAAGCCCTGCCTTTTTTTATAATTTTCAAAATATAATTCCTAATGATTCCATTAGACCATGGTTTAGTTTCTTTAGTATTCTATGATGGAATTTTATGAACCTGGAGATTTAAACTAAAAAATAAACAGATATTAATTATGAAACTTAAGTTTCACTCCTGCCCTTTCACAACTGACTGATGTACCTTATGCTTGGAAAAATTGGACCAAAATAGGAATTGTATATAATTTCTTTGCAATCTATTAGTATTGTCCTATTTTCATGGAATAACTGGTATATTGGTTTCACACATGGTCTCTCCATTTTGGCTTTCTTTTGGTAAAATAAATAATAACATGGTGTAATATGTTATATGTTGTCATTCATCTGAGATTGTACCTACTTTTAATAACTGCTAAGAACCAGATGATTTTTACTATATCCTGATATGTAAAAACTCAAAGGGGGTGTACTTTATTTTCCAGATGACTGTATATTTGCTACATCCTGTTTTATAGTCCCTTAAAATCAAGTACTCGCTTTCCCCATCATTTTTAACACATGATGGTAGAATATATTTGCATTTCTCAGTTTAGATCATTCCAGAAGTTTTGGGTTACATCTTCTGTCATCCCATATGATTTTAGCTAAAATGCCATAATGCAGGCGGTTAGAGAAATTCAAATTTGGAAAAATTGGTTTATACCATCTGGCACAATTGGTAGAACTATAACATATAAGAACTCCCGGCTTCACAACCAATGAATGAATAGTAAAGAGGCTCAGTGCACTACAGTACAAGATTTCTATAGTTTCTATAGTTTCAATAGTTCTGTGAGGAAATTTATCATATAAGCACTAAATAAAATTTCCAAATAAGTAGGGAAAATACAAGAGCTTTGAGCTATTTTGCATCTGACTATACTGCTTTTCATAGGTGCCTTAATTGTATTTTCAAATGTTTGTCATCCTTTGTACATCTTATTTGGAAACAAGCAACTCTGAATTATATTTTAATTTACTCTTCTGTTTCTTCACAGGACTGGTAGCTGCTTGATATTTCAGAATGCCACTGGTAAAAAGAAACATAGACCCTAGATATCTTTGTCATACAGCTCTGCCACGAGGCATCAAGAATGAATTGGAATGTGTTACTAATATTTCCTTGGCAAATATAATAAGACAATTAAGCAGTCTAAGTAAGTATTTAATTTATTAAGAATTAATTTATTTTAAAGGTAAATTTCATATGGCCAAATCTGTGTGGCTTTATCCTGAATCCTATTTCATCATGTTCATTATTTTTTTTTAAAAAGATGCATTATTCTCCCATACCATGTATTTAACAAAATGTATTATGTGTAGTTTTCTTTATGTATATTGTGAGTATGAGAATACACATAATACATGTATACATATACATATGTGTGTATATATAATATGTACGCATATATATATATTGTGTGTGAGCATATAAAACATAATTAATAGGTCCATAATCACTGCATTCTCCTGGAATATTTTCCCCCTCATATTCCACCCATCAGAAAATCGAAGTAGGTTTAATTTCAAATCTAGACCTAAAGGAGACTGTAATAAGTGTAGTAAATTAATCTCACTAAATGTTAATTCAAAATAGAAATTATGCATGCTTAAACNGTCCTCATTTTACCGACCTCAGAAGGATGGAAGGCTGAGTCAACCTTGAGCCAATGAGACTCGGACTGCCGTGGCCAAAGTTTGCCCTCTCTGTCATGCATTTCTATTCTTGGAGAAACTGCCAATTTCTGCTATATGAAGGGAAAGATCAGGATAAGCAGTTTGCAATCTCTGTCTAATAAACTCCTAAATTGATATAGCAATGATGAATGAAGGGAAAGATTAAGATCGGCAGTTTGCAACCTCTATCTAATAAACACCCAAATTTATATTGCAATGATGCATCTATTGCAAAAATGTTCAGGAAGAACATAAATCAATTCAACTGCATCTTCCAAATAATATCCTTTAGTGCCAAAGAAGTTTCTCTGTATTGGTAAGGGAATATCACTAAAAGGATGACCCATTGGATCATGGGTTGTCTAGCTGTACTACATAAAAAACCTGCATAAGATGGTCTCCTGAGCTAAATTCAGAATATTGCTTATGATCTGTAAAGCTCTTCAGAAGTAAAGCATCCTCCCTCTATAATATCTTTATTAGATACCTTTCTAAGGCCCTCTTACTACGTAAGATATAATTGAAGTTTACTGAATAAAGGGCTTTCAAAATTTTGTATTTTGGCTGTGTAATATTGAAAGTATGTTTTCCTGGTACTTGCCTTAATGACATTTTATGATTGTGCATTTTTTTTAAATTTTCTCCATCTTTTAGTTAGCCTTTATTTTCTCTATTGATTATTTTATCTTGCATGCTATTTAAATAACTTTAAATAACTTACATTGCAAGTTATTTAAGATTGACCATATCATTGATGGCTTGATGCCCCACAGCAGCTGTTTCCCAAATTAAAGTAAATAGTAGCTTCCCTCCCCCCCCCCAAAAAAAAATCCAGGCTATTCTAGCTTCTCTCTGTCTCCCTCCCTCTCTCTCCTATTTTGTTAACTGATCTTCATGATAATCTGATACTGAGCCATGATTTTATTCATCAAGTCAATGGTAAAATAATTTGTAAATGAAGGAGAAAGGGGGAAATAAAAAAATGATCCCATGGTTGTCGTTAAACAAGTTAATGCTCTGTGAATATTATGTTTATTATTAGCTTGGGTAAGCTTTCTATTTCATTTGTTTTTCCTTTTGATTTCCAGTTTTGTGCCAGGGAATCTATTGAGGTTTAGACAGAAAATGCATTTTATTCTGAGCCCAGAACATCTGAAATTGATACTGTACGCTTAGAACACTTTATACATGCACAATATCTGTACAGTTAGAAAAATCTATGCTTACAGTGATGCTGGACTCTGCAGGCAAAATCTTACAGCCTGATAGCATTCTGAAAAAAAACTGCTGGGTTGGCTGTCTTTTAGTGAAGAGACCTACATTAATTTAAGCACATAGTTAGAGGGTTTTTGTTGTTGCTGCTGTTAAGATCAATTAATATTTTTGAACATGTTCTGCCAACTTGTGTAGGCTTCTAAATGTCACTAAGTATGATTCTAAGCAGCATTTGTAGATTTAATTGAAGTCTTTCTCTGTGGAAACTAAAACAAGGACCAGCATGTGTGAAACAAATATATCATCACATGGATTATTCATTGAGTTTCTAACATAATCATCTTGAGTCTCATGACTACATTAGTTGTTGAAGTTTCAAATATCCTGAGAAGATATCAAATTCCGGATTCAACTACCCTTAAGTAGATTGTCCCATACATGGCACTCTTCAAGTGAAAAGTGTGAATATTTCTTGGAACAGTATTATGAGAATACCAGTGATAAGTATCATATATGTATCTATTATAAAAGATTGATTAGAGTTGACTAGAGTTACAGGGTTTTAACCCAGACATAGTTGCTTTAAAATGTTTGTGTGCATGCGTGCACACACATGTATGCATATGCCTATTTTAAATCTGCAATAGTTAAAGGGTTTTCTTCAGATCAATAAATAAAAATGCCCCTTAAAATTGAAATATTTTCTTGCATCTTTTTTTCTTCCAACTAAATCATTAAATGACTTTTTATCAACAAAGTGGAATAGAATAGAATAGAATAGAATAGAATAGAATAGAATAGAATAGAACTGGAAGGGATCTTGGAGGTCTTCTAGTCCAGCCCCCTGCTCAAGCAGGAGAACCTATACTGTCTCAGACAGGTAAATAACTCTAGAGTCTAGACTCTTCTAAAAAATCTCCAGTGATGGAGTGCCCACGAAGTGATTCTTCCAGGAGCCATTCAAAGTGATTCTTCCAGGAAGAGGTTGAACACAAAGAACCAAATATAAGAAATAATATTTGTGCATGAGCCGTAGTGGCGCAGTGGTTAGAATGCAGTACTGCAGGCTACTTCTGCTGACTCCTGGTTGCCACCAGTTTGGAAGTTTGAGTCTCATCAGCTCAGCCTTCCATCCTTCCGAGGTCGGTAAAAGGAGGACCCAGATGGTTGGGGGCAATACACTGACTCTGTAAACTTCTTAGAGAAGGATGTAAAGAACTATGAAGGGGTATATAAGTCTTAAGTGCTATTGCTAAGTGGTATTGCTATTCCAAATAGAAGAAACTATAATAGGGTTTCAAATATTCAGCATTCTGTTTGGATCGTCAGTAAAATACTTAACTGATTAGCCAAAATAATTATATTTAAAACTGCTAGGTGTTCAGTATTTCCATCCATTTGTGCATGGAATTATGAATAAGTAACCACTATACTTCAGTGCTAATAATAATAATAATAATAATAATAATAATAATAATAATAATAATAATAATAATAAACTTTATTACGGTCATAGACCAGCAATTATACTTCAGTGCTATTTTATTACTATGGTAATATTCTTGCATTTTTAGTTGCAGTAATCTTACCATGAACATTCCATTCTTTCTCTTGATTAATAGTTTTGGAATCCATTTTATTTCATTTATAACATTTCTACAGACTTTCATTTATAATACATAGCAGTTATGCAGGTTTCAGATTCTAAATACCTATAGCTCCGAGCAGTGGGGGAAAGAAACACCAGATGCTTAAACACCCAAAAAAACACCCGGGAAAATTATTGAGAAAAATTGGATAATTCTTTTATCATGAAATAAAGCATACAAGCTCTTAAGGACCTGAGGAAGCTGCTGTTAATGGGCATTTCATTTGTGACTATATACAGGACTCCAATAAGAAGTACTTATTGAAGTTTCTCCTAAGTATTAGTCTAAGTGCCACAAAACTGTTGCTTTCAAAGCAATAGACCAGTGGTGGCGAACCTATGGCACGGGTGCCAGAGGCAGCACTCGGAGCCCTCTCTGTGGGCACATGCACCGTCTCCCCATCCCCGCCTCCTCCCATGGCCCCCTCCTCACCAGCAGCCCCCCTGGAGGAGAGTTGCCCCTGGGCGAGGCCCACACGAAGCAGTGGAGCCAAGGACATGGTAGCTGGGCAGCAGGGACAAGACTCCGCCTTTGCGCCCGTTGTGCGCAGATGATGCTGCAGGGCACGAGCGAAGGGCGTGGCCGCCATGGTGCTGCTGGCCTGCCTGGGTGATCTGTGGCGGGCTGTGGAGGTGGTGGGTAGCCCAGTGGGCAGGGCAGAGCGGGGACGAGGGTGGGGGCAGTTTTTGGGCACTCGGTCTCTAAAAGGTTCGCCATCACTGCAATAGACCAATATAGATATCATATTATCTTGACATTTTTAAGACTGCATTTTTTGATTGTATTTTGCTAGGGGTTTTATATGGGGTATTTTACAACAGGCTTTTTATTCAATATTTATTGTGATTTTTATTATTGCCTGTTCACCACCCTGAGTCCCGTAAGGGAGATAGGGCGGTATATAAATTTAAATAATAAATAAATAACTAAATAAATAAATAAAACGAAAGTATGATACAACAATCCAAGTCCTTTGAAGCACGTTCATATTCTTAGCCCTATTTTTAAAAACTTCCTTTTGCAGGTAAATATGCAGAAGATATCTTTGGAGAACTTTTCAACGAGGCACATAGTTTTTCTTTCCGAGTGAATTCCTTACAAGAACGTGTGGATCGTTTATCTGTCAGTGTTACACAACTTGATCCAAAGGAAGAAGAGCGTGAGTTTTTACAAAAATAGTTGATGCATTACTTTATGGCTTGCACCAGACGTGGTCATCATTTGTAAATATTGGTACTGAAGACACTTTTATCTATTATTTCCAGTTAGCAGATGTTGTGCTAATAAATCTGAAGCAAACCAGTATAAACAGCCTTTAAAATATGCCATTGAGAACATAAAATACATGATTGAGAACATGTAAAAGCTGTTTTCAGTATTCCACTGAATAATCTGTGTTCTGAGAGATCAAATTTCAGTTAGGTCTGTTTGAAAGCAGATTTCAAGAGATATTTGCCATAAAGTAGTTGCCATGCTGATACATGTCATGGCTGAGAGTCCTGCGCAAGGGCTAACAAATGGTGATATAATTGATTTGTAAAAACTCCTGAGGTTTTTAATTGGTTAGATGAAGAAACTGAAATTTGTTCCAAAAATATAAGTGGTAGGTCTCTGTTTCATGATTGCAAAACTAGTTGAATATGAATATATTTCTTCCAAAAAATTCTGTTCGTGACTTGGGTATAATCCTTGAGCTGGTAATGGTATTTAGGAAGCCCCAGCTTTGATTTGGTAGCCACCGTGTGCCTATTCCTGGAAAAGACAGTTTTGCTATATTTTTCAAGCTGAGACAGTTAGATCCGCTGTGTACTGCTCTGGGCTCCTTCAGGAAAAAGCACAATATAAAGATAGCAGTAATTGTAGTGCAATAGAAAATATATTAGTGGAGTAATATACTGGTAATATATTAGTGAATGATGATAATGGAGAATCAGCAATGAAGTTTATGAAAAAAAAATGTGTGACATTTTGAAAGAAATCTATCATTTTTGTGGAAATGATAGATTTTTCTGAAAGGGTGAGATGGAGGAGGAGGAGGAGGGATGGAGGAGCTGCTTGGATATAGGGAGTCACCTTACAATCATAATTGGGGCTGGGAAATTGGTATGGTGTAAAGCAAGAATCACATAACTGCACTGACTTAAAATGGAAAACCTGGCACTCCCATTGTGTTCATTAATTGAGAATTACAGGTCATTAAGTGAGTATTCACCCCAGTCCAAGCCATTTGGAGGTCCCTCCCAGCTCTAAGCCTCAGTAAGAGTGCCAGCCCACCCCAGCCCAATCTCAGTTGCCTTCACCACCCTGCACTTTGAGACCTTGCCACTCTATGCTCTGCTGTCCCCTCTCACGTTTGCTATCATATTCTTGCTCCTGCTGCTGAGGTTTGCCTGGTCTGGTTGCTGGACTGTATGAAACTGGCTTTGAGCAGCAAAAAAAAATAAAAATGCACAAAGTAGCTTAAAGGAGCCACAGCCTGCCAAATGTCCCTTTGTCCCATGCTCCTGGGCCCTATGAGGCTAGCTTTGCAGAGCAAAAGGTTTTTTAAAAAAGCACAAAACAGCCCTTTAAGGTGTTATTATGGAGAGAAAATTTGGAGATAGATGCCCTTGCATGTTTTTTGGAAATTGCAGAGAAAAGACAGGATATTAAAGTATAAAATAATTTTATTTTATATTTTATATATTTATACATTTTAAAATAATGTTTTAAAAATTATTTTACTCTAAATATTTTTTAAAAGAATGTAGGAGACATAAATCACACTTAGATTAGGCTATTGGCATAATCGTAGCGGGAAACTATGGGAACTTGGAATTGAAAGTTAATCAGTAGTGCTTACTATCTGCAGAGATTTAAGCACTTTAAGATAATTTCTGTAAATGTGTTTTCAAAAATATTGCTTTGGTTTAGCAGAAATCTGATCTGGACATCACTGTAATATATGCTAGTGAAATTTCAGCTATTCCATAAAAAAGAAAGAATTTAAGGAAATTTTCCCTTGAGTTTTAAAAATGTTATCCATCCCAAAGATGGAAAAATGGTTAAAAAAAATGAAACAAATTAGCATGATTATTCTATCATTTTAATTACAATTGCAATCATTTTAATTACAAAAAAAACATTTACAGTATTTTGCAGTATTCATGTGCCAAGATTTCCAGTACCAAACTTACATAACTTCATTCAAAGCCAGGACTATTTTAATTCATCTTCTCTTTTTGAAATGTATGGGCTATTTCAGTTAATAGATTTAGAATCAATAAATTTAGAGATAGAAAGTATTAAAAGTATTTAGTCCAACCAGCTATCATAGTATTTCCACTATGATATTCTTTTGGATATGTTGAACTATAACTTCTGTCATACCTAGCCAGCATGGTCTGCTTAGGGACCATCAGTTTGAAGAACCCCAGTTTACTAGTTCGCATCAGATAAAACCAAGTGCCCAACATAAAATTGCCATCACATAAATTAATACGTTTAATTTAGTTTCATAAAACATGCAGTTATAGATTAATGCACACAGTACTAATTAAATTCAATTAAATAAATTATAGGCAGCAGAAATGTATATTCAATTTTGTTAACTACCTGAATTTATAGTCAATGTTAGATGTGAGCCACATCCAAGAAACACGTGTATGATTGATAAATTACCTTGTAACACATATATGCTTTTTTCCATTCATTTTGAAGATTTCTTCCATTAGCAAAATGTCCGCCATTATAAAGAATCAATTCTGATCAGCTTTGAGGAAACAATTTGGGAAAAATTATTGATGCCAGTAGTCTAACTTATATGCTAAACTTTAACAATGTGTTGCATAAAAATAATAAAGTGGTGACAGCTACTCAGCCAATTCAGAACCACATTCAAAGAATCTGTAGCAGCGTATTCTACAATTGTTAAGATGTTTATTTCCAATTTCAGTTGCTTATGGTTTCTTGTCATGGTAATATTACCGTAGTTCTAATTTCAGAATGATCATTGCCTCAATGAGCACAAAATCATCCACTTTTTTCCTTCTGTTCAATCATGTCTGATTCTTGGAGAGAGTCTGGACAAGTTCTTATAGTTTTCTTGGCAAGGTTTTCCAGAAGTGGTTTGCCAGGGCTGAGAGAGTGTGACTGCCCCAAGGTCACCCAACTGGCTTTGTGCTGATTTCTAGCCTAACGCCTTAACCACAACACCAAACTGTCTCTTTTCCTCCACTTTACAGAATCATAATTGTCATTGTAGTTGACTATGTAGAAACATTCAAAGCATTGCTCTGAAAAGCATGTTGTTGTGAGTTTAACATTTTTCTCCTTGAAGCATGAAAGAAGACAGGTCTTCTAAAAGACTTGGCATAACTGCTTAGAAGGCTTTCCCAAATATTTGTTTTGTGCACATGCACACAAGACTTCTGTTAAGGTTGCAATGTAATGAAATGAACGAACATATCATAGCAATTAGGTAAAGCCTTTGACATCTGACTAGTGACCTTCCAAAGTATGTGGCCGCTTTAATACTTTTAGGAGAGATGTGTTTACACAGCCTTAATTTTTAATGAGCAGATCCTAACAATTCCAATGTCCTGTTTTCTTATGAAGTGCAAACTTTAGTATAACCTTCTCTGAATACTAGAGCTTAACACACCAACTGTGCAAATAATTATCTTCTCTTCAGTTTCACTGCAAGATATAACAATGAGAAAAGCTTTCCGAAGTTCCACAACTCAAGATCAACAGCTCTTTGACCGCAAGAGTCTTCCAATCCCTTTGCAGGAGACTTACAATACATGTGAACAGCCACCACCACTCAACATCCTTACCCCTTACAGGTTATCATTTCAAAAATCTATATCCTATGTTTATATTATGCATTTATTATTTACTGGGATAATAATTTTCAAAAATCTGTAACTGAATTCTTTTTCATCAAAAGCCATACAGCTGATTCTATGCAACTTAAATTTCACAAATTATTAGAGCAACGGATAATTCTAAGGTTACATAATTGAGTATCTAGATTACCTGCCTTGTACAGTATTTGTTTGACTGTTCATCATGATTATATTCTTTTATAATACATAAGCAAATGATTTATATCTATTCCTGGCCTAGCTAATGCTATATTGCCAATGTCTAGGGAACTTTATTTTCCCAGTTCTTCCTGTCTTACTAGGAAATATTAAGGATTTAATTTGGAACTTTCTACAAGAAAAGCACGTGCAGCAAGCTGTAATGTACAACATCATGTCACACTTAAGCTTGTACAGAGGTTGGATCAAAGTCCTTTTATATATTTATTTATTTATTGGATTTTTATCCTGCCTTTATTACTTTATAAATCACTTAAGGCAGCAAACATACCTAATACTCCTTCCTCTTATTTTCCTCACAACAACAACTCTGTGAAGTGGGCTGGACAGAGAGAGTGACTGGTCCAAAGTCACCCAGCCAGTTTTCTTGCCTGAGGTGGGACTAGAACTCACCAACTCCTGGTTTCTAGGCCAGCACTTAACCTCTAGGCCAAGCTGTCTTGTTATGTACACAGAATGTTCCTTTCAGCAACTAAAGAGTCTTGTAGTCAAGTCTAGCCCAGACTATTGTTAAAGTGTTTTGTTTGTAATGTTCTGAAGAAGAGAACCTGTTTCTGGCATTAAAGGGCATAAAATATTTGATTGGTTTGCCCCTGAGCATCTGCTGAGTGCATTTTCTTCATTATGAAGCATGTGGTTCCATTCTCAAGCTCTTTTTTTCAACCCATCTGATTAGAACTTTGCAACCAAAATAACCTTTCAAACAAATTNGTCCTCATTTTACCGACCTCAGAAGGATGGAAGGCTGAGTCAACCTTGAGCCAATGAGACTCGGACTGCCGTGGCCAAAGTTTGCCCTCTCTGTCATGCATTTCTATTCTTGGAGAAACTGCCAATTTCTGCTATATGAAGGGAAAGATCAGGATAAGCAGTTTGCAATCTCTGTCTAATAAACTCCTAAATTGATATATCAATGATGAATGAAGGGAAAGATTAAGATCGGCAGTTTGCAACCTCTATCTAATAAACACCCAAATTTATATAGCAATGATGCATCTATTGCAAAAATGTTCAGGAAGAACATAAATCAATTCAACTGCATCTTCCAAATAATATCCTTTAGTGCCAAAGAAGTTTCTCTGTATTGGTAAGGGAATATCACTAAAAGGATGACCCATTGGATCATGGGTTGTCTAGCTGTGCTACATAAAAAACCTGCATAAGATGGTCTCCTGAGCTAAATTCAGAATATTGCTTATGATCTGTAAAGCTCTTCAGAAGTAAAGCATCCTCCCTCTATAATATCTTTATTAGATACCTTTCTAAGGCCCTCTTACTACGTAAGATATAATTGAAGTTTACTGAATAAAGGGCTTTCAAAATTTTGTATTTTGGCTGTGTAATATTGAAAGCATGTTTTCCTGGTACTTGCCTTAATGACATTTTATGATTGTGCATTTTTTTTTTAATTTTCTCCATCTTCTAGTTAGCCTTTATTTTCTCTATTGATTATTTTATCTTGCATGCTATTTAAATAATTTTAAATAACTTACATTGCAAGTTATTTAAGATTGACCATATCATTGATGGCTTGATGCCACAGCAGTTGTTTCCCAAATTAAAGTAAATAGTAGCTTTCCTTCCCCCCCCCCCCCCCCAAAAAAATTCCAGGCTATTCTAGCTTCTCTCTGTCTCCCTCCCTCCCTCTCCTATTTTGTTAACTGATCTTCATGATAATCTGATACTGAGCCATGATTTTATTCATCAAGTCAATGGTAAAATAATTTGTAAATGAAGGAGAAAGGGGGAAATAAAAAATGATCCCATGGTTGTCGTTAAACAAGTTAATGCTCTGTGAATATTATGTTTATTATTAGCTTGGGTAAGCTTTCTATTTCATTTGTTTTTCCTTTTGATTTCCAGTTTTGTGCCAGGGAATCTATTGAGGTTTAGACAGAAAATGCATTTTATTCTGAGCCCAGAACATCTGAAATTGATACTCTAAGCTTAGAACACTTTATACATGCACAATATCTGTACAGTTAGAAAAATCTATGCTTACAGTGATGCTGGACTCTGCAGGCAAAATCTTACAGCCTGATAGCATTCTGGAAAAAAACTGCTGGGTTGGCTGTCTTTTAGTGAAGAGACCTACATTAATTTAAGCACATAGAGGGTTTTTGTTGTTGCTGCTGTTAAGATCAATTAATATTTTTGAACATGTTCTGCCAACTTGTGTAGGCTTCTAAATGTCACTAAGTATGATTCTAAGCAGCATTTGTAGATTTAATTGAAGTCTTTCTCTGTGGAAACTAAAACAAGGACCAGCATGTGTGAAACAAATATATCATCACATGGATTATTCATTGAGTTTCTAACATAATCATCTTGAGTCTCATGACTACATTAGTTGTTGAAGTTTCAAATATCCTGAGAAGATATCAAATTCCGGATTCAACTACCCTTAAATAGATTGTCCCATACATGGCACTCTTCAAGTGAAAAGTGTGAATATTTCTTGGAACAGTATTATGAGAATACCAGTGATAAGTATCGTATATGTATCTATTATAAAAGATTGATTAGAGTTGACTAGAGTTACAGGGTTTTAACCCTGACATAGTTGCTTTAAAATGTTAGTGTGTATGCATGCGTGCACGCACATGTATGCATATGCCTATGTTAAATCTGCAATAGTTAAAAGGTTTTCTTCAGGTCAATAAATAAAAATTCCCTTTAAAATTGAAATATTTTCTTGCATCTTTTTTTCTTCCAACTAAATCATTAAATGACTTTTTATCAACAAAGTGGAGTAGAGTAGAGTAGAGTAGAGTAGAATAGAATAGAATAGAATAGAATAGAATAGAATAGAATAGAATAGAATAGAGCTGGAAGGGACCTTGGAGGTCTTCTAGTTCAGCCCCCTGCTCAAGCAGGAGAACCTATACTGTCTCAGACAGGTAAATATCTAGTCTCTTCTTAAAAATCTCCAGTGATGGAGTGCTCACGAAGTGATTCTTCCAGGAGCCGTTCAAAGTGATTCTTCCAGGAAGAGGTTGAATACAAAGAACTAAATGTAAGAAATAATATTTGTGCATGAACTGTGGTGGCGCAGTGGTTAGAGTGCAGTACTGCAAGCAACTTCTGCTGACTCCTGGCTGCCACCAGTTTGGCAGTTCGAGTCTCATCAGCTCAGCCTTCCATCCTTCTGAGGTCGTAAAATGAGGACCCAGATTGTTGGGGGCAATAAACTGACTCTATAAACCTCTTAGAGAAGGATGTAAAGCACTGTGAAGGTATATAAGTCTTAATGCTATTGCTAAGAGCTATTGCTACTCCAGATAGAAGAAACTATAATAGGGTTTCAGATATTCAGCAATTCTGTTTGGATCTTCAGTAAAATACTTAACTTATTAGTCAAAATAATTATATTTAAAGCTGCTAGATGTTCAGCATTTGTGGGGGGAGGGGTTGCACACGTGTATGGAATTATGAATAAATAACCACTATACTTCAGTGCTATTTTATTACTATGATGATATTTTTGCACTTTTAGTTGCATTAATCTTACCATGAACATTCCATTCTTTCTCTTGATTAAAATAGTTTTGGAATCCATTTTATTTCATTAATAACATTTCTACAGACTTTCATTTATAATACATAGCAGTCATGCAGGTTTCAGATTCAAGACATGGCTTTTCCAGCAAGCGGGCCTGACCTAAGGAGGATTTTATTTAGGGACGATTTTAAGTATAATTTTAATTGGAACACAGCCTCTAATATTTGGTTTTTAATTTGGTTTTAGAAGGGTTTTATTTTTGTATATTGTTATTGTATCTGTTTTTAATATGCTGTGCACCGCCCTGAGTCCTGCGGGAGAAGNTAAGTATAATTTTAATTGGAACACAGCCTCTAATATTTGGTTTTTAATTTGGTTTTAGAAGGGTTTTATTTTTGTATATTGTTATTGTATCTGTTTTTAATATGCTGTGCACCGCCCTGAGTCCTGCGGGAGAAGGGCGGTATAGAAATTAAAATAATAATAATAATAATAATAATAATAATAATAATAATAATAATAAATACCTATAGCTCCGAGCAGTGGGGGAAAGAAACCCAAGATGCTTAAACACCCGAAAAAACACCCAGGAAAATTATTGAGAAAAATTGGATAATTCTTGTATCATGAAATAAAGCATACAAGCTCTTAAGGACTTGAGCAAGCTGCTGTTAATGGGCATTTCATTTGTGACTATATACAGGACTCCAATAAGAAATACTTATTGAAGTTTCTCCTAAGTATTAGTCTAAGTGCCACAAAACTGTTGCTTTCAATGCAATAGACCAGTGGTGGTGAACCTGTGGCACAGGTGCCAGAGGCGGCACTCGGAGCCCTCTCTGTGGGCACATGCACCGTCCCCAGCCCCGCCTCCTCCCATGGCCCCCTCCTCACCACCAGCCCCCCCCAGAGGAGAGTTGCCCCTGGGCAAGGCCCACACGAAGCAGTGAAGCCAAGGACATGGTAGCTGGGCAGTGGGGACAAGACACCGCCTTTGCTCCCCATTGCGTGCAGATGATACTGCAGGGCACAGGCGAAGGGCGTGGCCGCCATGGCGCTGCTGGCCTGCCTGGATGATCTGTGGCGGGCTGTGGAGGTGGTGGGTGGCCCAGTGGGCAGGGCAGAGCAGGGACGAGGGTGGGGGCAGTTTTTGGGCAATCTGTCTCTAAAAGGTTCGCCATCACTGCAATAGACCAATATAGATATCATATTATCTTGACATTTTTAAGCCTGCATTTTTTTTTGCGCGATGTTTGTCTAAAACGAAAGTATGATATAACAATCCAAGTCCTTTGAAGTACGTTCATATTCTTAGCCCTATTTTTAAAAACTTCCTTTTGCAGGTAAATATGCAGAAGATATCTTTGGAGAACTTTTCAATGAGGCACATAGTTTTTCTTTCCGAGTGAATTCCTTACAAGAACGTGTGGATCGTTTATCTGTCAGTGTTACACAACTTGATCCAAAGGAAGAAGAGCGTGAGTTTTTACAAAAATAGTTGATGCATTACTTTATGGCTTGCACCAGACGTGGTCATCATTTGTAAATATTGGTACTGAAGACACTTTTATCTATTATTTCCAGTTAGCAGATGTTGCGCTAATAAATCTGAAGCAAACCAGTATAAACAGCCTTTAAAATATGCCATTGAGAACATAAAATACATGATTGAGAACATGTAAAAGCTGTTTTCAGTATTCCACTGAATAATCTGTGTTCTGAGAGATCAAATTTCAGTTAGGTCTTTTTGAAAGCAGATTTCAAGAGATATTTGCCATAAAGTAGTTGCCATGCTGATACATGTCAGGGCTGAGAGTCCTGCGCAAGGGCTAACAAATGGTGATATAATTGATTTGTAAAAACTCCTGAGGTTTTTAATTGGTTAGATGAAGAAACTGAAATTTGATCCAAAAATATAAGTGGTAGGTCTCTGTTTCATGATTGCAAAACTAGTTGAATATGAATATATTTCTTCCAAAAAATTCTGTTCGTGACTTGGGTATAATCCTTGAGCTGGTAATGGTATTTAGGAAGCCCCAGCTTTGATTTGGTAGCCACCGTGTGCCTATTCCTGGAAAAGACAGTTTTGCTATATTTTTCAAGCTGAGACAGGTAGTTAGATCCGCTGTGTACTGCTCTGGGCTCCTTCAGGAAAAAGCACAATATAAAGATAGCAGTAATTGTAGTGCAATAGAAAATATATTAGTGGAGTAATATACTGGTAATATATTAGTGAATGATGATAATGGAGAATCAGCAATGAAGTTTATGAAAAAAAATGTGTGACATTTTGAAAGAAATCTATCATTTTTGTGGAAATGATAGATTTTTCTGAAAGGGTGAGATGGAGGAGGAGGAGGAGGGATGTAGGAGCTGCTTGGATATAGGGAGTCACCTTACAATCATAATTGGGACTGGGAAATTGGTGTGGTGTAAAGCAAGAATCACATAACTGCACTGACTTAAAATGGAAAACCTGGCACTCCCATTGTGTTCATTAATTGAGAATTACAGGTCATTAAGTGAGAACTCACCCCAGTCCAAGCCATTTGGAGGTCCCTCCCAGCTCTAAGCCTCAGTAAGAGTGCCAGCCCACCCCAGCCCAATCTCAGTTGCCTTCACACCCTGCACTTTGAGACCTTGCCACACTCTGTGCTCTGCTGTCCCCTCTCACCTTTGCTATCATATTCTTACTCCTGCTGCTGAGGTTTGCCTGGTCTGGTTGCTGGACTGTATGGAACTGGCTTTGAGCAGCAAAAAAAAAAATAAAAATGCACAAAGTAGCTTAAAGGAGCCACAGCCTGCCAAACGTCCCTTTGTCCCATGCTCCTGGGTCCTATGAGGCTAGCTTTGCAGAGCAAAAGGTTTTTTTAAAAAGCACAAAACAGCCCCTTTAAGGTGTTATTATGGAGAGAAAATTTGGAGATAGATGCCCTTGCATGTTTTTTGGAAATTGCAGAGGAAAGACAGGATATTAAAGTATAAAATAATTTTATTTTATATTTTATATATTTATACATTTTAAAATAATGTTTTAAAAAATATTTTACTCTAAATATTTTTCAAAAGAATGTAGGAGACATAAATCACACTTAGATTAGGCTGTTGGCATAATCGTAGCGGGAAACTATGGGAACTTGGAATTGAAAGTTAATCAGTAGTGCTTACTATCTGCAGAGATTTAAGCACTTTAAGGTAATTTCTGTAAATGTGTTTTCAAAAATATTGCTTTGGTTTAGCAGAAATATGATCTGGACATCACTGTAATATATGCTAGTGAAATTTCAGCTATTCCATAAAAAAGAAAGAATTTAAGGAAGTTTTCCCTTGAGTTTTAAAAATGTTATCCATCCCAAAGATGGAAAGATGGTTAAAAAAAAATGAAACAAATTAGCATGATAACTCTATCATTTTAATTACAATTGCAATCATTTTAATTACAAAAAAACATTTACAGTATTTTGCAGTATTCATGTGCCAAGATTTCCAGTACCAAACTTACATAATTTCATTCCAAGCCAGGACTATTTTAATTCATCTTCTCTTTTAGAAATGTATGGGCTATTTCAGTTAATAGCTTTAGAATCAATAAATTTAGAGATAGAAAGTATTAAAAGTATTTAGTCCAACCAGCTATCATAGTATTTCCACTATGATATTCTTTTGGATGTGTTGAACTATAACCTCTGTCATACCTAGCCAGCTTGGTCTGCTTAAGGACCATCAGTTTGAAGAACCCCAGTTTACTAGTTCGCATCTGATAAAACCAAGTGCCTAACATAAAATTGCCATCACATAAATTAATACGTTTAATTTAGTTTCATGAAACATGCAGTTATAGATTAATGCACACATTACTAATTAAATTCAATTAAATAAATTATAGGCAGCAGAAATGTATATTCAATTTTGATAACTACCTGAATTTATAGTCAATGTTAGATGTGAGCCACATCCAAGAAACACATGTATGATTGATAAATTACCTTGTAACACATATATGCTTTTTTCCATTCATTTTGAAGATTTTTTCCATTAGCAAAATGTCCGCCATTATAAAGAATCAATTCTGATCAGCTTTGAGGAAACAATTTGGGAAAAATCATTGATGCCAGTAGTCTAACTTATATGCTAAACTTTAACAATGTGTTGCATAAAAATAATAAAGTGGTGACAGCTACTCAGCCAATTCAGAACCACATTCAAAGAATCTGTAGCAGCGTATTCTAAAATTGTTAAGCTGTTTATTTCCAATTTCAATTGCTTATGGTTTCTTGTCATAGTAATATTTGTTCTAATTTCAGAATGATCATTGCCTCAATGAGCACAAAATCGTCCACTTTTTTCCTTCTGTTCAATCATGTCTGATTCTTGGAGAGAGTCTGGACAAGTTCTTATAGTTTTCTTGGCAAGGTTTTCCAGAAGTGGTTTGCCAGGGCTGAGAGAGTGTGACTGCCCCAAGGTCACCCAACTGGCTTTGTGCTGATTTCTAGCCTAACGCCTTAACCACAACACCAAACTGTCTCTTTTCCTCCACTTTACAGAATCATAATTGTCATTGTAGTTGACTATGTAGAAACATTCAAAGCATTGCTCTGAAAAGCATGTTGTTGTGAGTTTAACATTTTTCTCCTTGAAGCATGAAAGAAGACAGGTCTTCTAAAAGACTTGGCATAACTGCTTAGAAGGCTTTCCCAGATATTTGTTTTGTGCACATGCACACCAAGACTTCTGTTAAGGTTGCAATGTAATGAAATGAAGAAACATATCATAGCAATTAGGTAAAGCCTTTGACATCTGAGTAGTGACCTTCCAAAGTATGTGGCCGCTTTAATACTTTTAGGAGAGATGTGTTTACACAGCCTTAATTTTTAATGAGAAGATCCTAACAATTCCAATGTCCTGTTTTCTTATGAAGTGCAAACTTTAGTATAACCTTCTCTGAATACTAGAGCTTAACACACCAACTGTGTAAATAATTATCTTCTCTTCAGTTTCACTGCAAGATATAACAATGAGAAAAGCTTTCCGAAGTTCCACAACTCAAGATCAACAGCTCTTTGACCGCAAGAGTCTTCCAATCCCTTTGCAGGAGACTTACAATACATGTGAACAGCCACCACCACTCAACATCCTTACCCCTTACAGGTTATCATTTCAAAAATCTATATCCTATGTTTATATTATGCATTTATTATTTACTGGGATAATAATTTTCAAAAATCTGTAACTGAATTCAAGGATTTCATTTGAGATCCCAATTCTTTTTCATCAAAAGCCATACAGCTGATTCTATGCAACTTAAATTTCACAAATTATTAGAGCAACGGATAATTCTAAGGTTACATAATTGAGTATCTAGATTACCTGCCTTGTACAGTATTTGCCAATGTCTAGGGAACTTTATTTTCCCAGTTCTTCCTGTCTTACTAGGAAATATTAAGGATTTAATTTGGAACTTTCTACAAGAAAAGCACGTGCAGCAAGCTGTAATGTACAAACATCATGTCACACTTAAGCTTGTACAGAGGTTGGATCAAAGTCCTTTTATATATTTATTTATTTATTTATTTATTGGATTTTTATCCTGCCTTTATTACTTTATAAATCGCTTAAGGCAGCAAACATACCTAATACTCCTTCCTCTTATTTTCCTCACAACAACAACTCTGTGAAGTGGGCTGGACAGAGAGAGTGACTGGTCCAAAGTCACCCAGCCAGTTTTCTTGCCTGAGGTGGGACTAGAACTCACCAACTCCTGGTTTCTAGGCCAGCACTTAACCTCTAGGCCAAGCTGTCTTGTTATGTACACAGAATGTTCCTTTCAGCAACTAAAGAGTCTTGTAGTCAAGTCTAGCCCAGACTATTGCTAAAGTGTTTTGTTTGTAATGTTCTGAAGAAGAGAACCTGTTTCTGGCATTAAAGGGCATAAAATATTTGATTGGTTTGCCCCTGAGCATCTGCTGAGTGCATTTTCTTCATTATGAAGCATGTGGTTCCATTCTCAAGCTCTTTTTTTCAACCCATCTGATTAGAACTTTGCAACCAAAATAACCTTTCAAACAAATTATTTACTAAGAAATTATATCATTAATTTCTATTATATTCACCTTTTGCTTATATCTTTCATATAGGGTTGTATAGATTAACAGATTGTTAAGTTAGTGCATAAAGTTCTGCAATGAGCTTAGCACTCAAGTTCCTTTTCAAAATCCATGAAACAAATAATAAAATTTAAATGGGCATTACATAATGCATTTTACATGGTCTTTAAATATTTAGACATACAATGAAACATTTGCTATGATTTGTGTATTCAATAATTTAAAATTTGGGTCCACTTGTTATT
This sequence comes from Protobothrops mucrosquamatus, assembly GCF_001527695.2. Classification (NCBI taxonomy): domain Eukaryota; kingdom Metazoa; phylum Chordata; class Lepidosauria; order Squamata; family Viperidae; genus Protobothrops; species Protobothrops mucrosquamatus. The sequence continues at coordinate 76,610 of NW_015389511.1, forward strand.
GCCCCCAGATATGGTTATCTATTGAATTAACATCATTAATTTTAATTTCTGCCATTCCTTCAACGTGTGCTTTATAGATGAGTGTCAGTTATTTTCCTTGGAAATTAAAATGCACTTTTTCCCCTGTTTGTGTATGTAGGTATGCTCTGCTTAAGACTTTATCCTGCTAGAAATGTATTCTTCTTTTGGAGGTGATGTTATAATCTCAGATGTTATCATTCAATCTGTATTTAATAACATTTTACAATGTTGCTTTGTCTTTAGAGATGATGGAAAAGAGGGTTTAAAATTTTACACGAATCCTTCATATTTCTTTGATCTATGGAAAGAAAAGATGTTACAAGATACAGAAGATAAAAGAAAGGAAAAGAGAAAACAGAAGGTAAAAGATACTGCTTTTGACCAAAGATACAATGAAACAAAAGTGGCCCCATTAAGGCAGCCATTAAAATCATGTAATTTCCTAAACATAATAAAGCTTATTTAAATAATAAGAACCAGCAAAAATAGTAGAAATGCCTTCTGGAAAATCAAAAATTCATATAAAAAATGGGGAAGAGATGCAAATTAGATAAAAAAGAATCAATCGTCATTCCATCAGTTCAGGCCTGTGATATATTTACTTCTGTCAGGTAGAAGTCCCCCCCCCCCCCGTATGATAAATTCTATAATGGGAAATAGAATGGATTGAACTTTGGTTCCTAGCAATGAAAATTATGAACTTGCTGATTTTGGCTTGTATAAAGAAGGATTTTCCCTGTTGTTAACAGAGTTAGCATAGTGATTCAAACTTATTTTTATAATCACGAGCAAAAGTCTTTCTGCAAAGTAGTAAAAATAAATATTGCTAGCCTATGAATGCTGGTACATAGATACTGAGCCTTGTGGAACAGAATAAATTATCTTCCTTAGTTTTAGGTTATCTCTTGCCTTTTAGTCTCAAGTGGTATATCTGATCTAGATTTGCTTATAAGGCAACTTACAATGGATGTAAAAAGCAGTAGATATAGTAACATTTGCAACATGTTTTATGCAGTTAGAAATTCATAAACACAAGGGTTTTCACTCAGACTCCTATCCCTATCCTTCGCCTGGGTGTGCTATAAGGAAAGTGTGGGAAGATCTCCCTAATGGAATATTTGTGTCATTGTGATGATGGTCGAGTCAAAATTATTGAACACATTCTCTTCTACTGTAATTATTACCAAGACATTTGTATTACATTTATCTACCCATTACTTTTATGGCTGACAGCCTGTACAGATTAATTTTACATCCATTTATTGCTTCCAGAAAACAGTTGTTATTGCATTCAAATAAGTTCACGTAAGTTCTATGTGACAGCATATAAAACATGGCAGGACCCTTAGCCAGGAGATGTTAATTGATAAAAGTATTTTGTATACATATTTTCATCTTAGTTGCTTGTTAATAAAGATTCAGTTTTTGTAGAAATGCATAATATTTTAATTTGGTTAGATTTTTATTTCAGGATATTTTAGGTCATGTAAGTTTATAAATTTATACTTTCTAGCTTTGTAGATTTTATTTTCGGAGGCATTTTATAACACCAACCTTATAGCATCTCGTAGATCTTAAACTCATTAGTTCATAATGTTCAGTTATAGTCATTATACCTATAGTCAACTTATAGGTATTTTATAATAAATATAATACTAGAGATCGCCTTTTTGTGTTATATCCAATAATTTCAAGAAACTGCCACAGAGCCATTAGTAAACAGTCCAAAGAATCCCTAAGAGCGCCACCACCCACCCAGACAGGCAAGACACCAGAATATAAACAGACAGCAAACAGACTCCAGACTAAGCACTGATGATATTACCTAGTTAGGGTAATGAAACGTATGCAAGGAAACAAGCAAGCTCAGAGAGCACCAAGGACCCCTCATTTCAACTCTGAGCTACAAATATTCTCCTTCATTGGTACAATAATTCCATGATTACTAAAGTACATTGTTTATTACTTACATTTTATACTGCTGAATGATGAAAATGTGAAGGAATTATCACGGACAATTTAAATGTTTCAATGTTATATCCTTCTTGTAATTAAAAGAAAACATATGTTTCTGGCGGATTCTTTTATTTTCTGAGCAGAACTCTTTCAGTGTCAGGTTTCCTATGTTTTTTTAATAGCAGAAGAATCTCGATCGTCCTCATGAACCAGAAAAAGTGCCACGGGCTCCTCACGACAGGCGCAGAGAATGGCAGAAGTTAGCCCAGGGAGCAGAACTCGCGGACGATGATGCCAGCCTTTTACATAAGCATATTGAAATTGCTAATGGCCCTGCCTCACATTTTGAGACCAGGTTCGTTTTTGTTTTTTTAACTCAAAGTTTGAAACTAGCTCATTAAGGTTGTTTGTATGAATTTCAAGCTAGCTGTCATCCTTACGTTCTATAATTAGGGGTAATTTACTAGAAGCGCCCATAATTTGACATTGCTGTAATAGATCATTGCTGTATGCCATGCCACCTTACACTCATGACTGGACTTGTAATTTTTTTCCCCATATTCTCCATAGAGGGCTTTTGAATGCTTTACTCTCCAGACAATCCTCTCCTGTTCTTATATGTGTATGTGTGTATAATAGCAGTGATGATGATGATTTGCTATTTGCTTTGGAGTTAGCAAAACTGAACTTACAATTTCTGTTCCTGCATTCAGTGCACATCTTCAGGGTTCACAGTTTATGACAATTACAAAACAAGGTGTCAGGTGTGTATATTTCGTTATCATGTGTTAAGTTTCCTTATTGACCTTCTCTTACTAACTGTTTTATGTCCTCTTCCTCCATAAGTATTGAAATAGTGGGCTAATTTTCCTTTGGAGAGAAATGTTTTTCTTGCAACGGCAATGAAATCAGAGACTAAAATGAATTTAACATATGTACATATGGATTTATTTCTGTTCAGACCGCAGGCATATGTGGAACACATGGATGGACCCTATTCTCTTTCTGCATTACCATACAGCCAAATGAATGAACTTCTTAACAGGGCAGAAGAGCGTGTTTTAGTAAGACCACATGAACCTCCCCCACCCCCACCAATGCATGGAGGAGGAGATATGAAACCCATTCCACCCTGTGTTAGGTAAGAAGCACTTAAAATGAAATGTCAGAGTGCCTTGGCAATAGCTGACACTGACAGACTATAAGTTGTAGATACAAAATAAGTAAGTAAGAAAACAAAAATCCGTGAAATACCTATTTTCTATTTGCTAAGTCTGAGTACTTTGTTCTTAGAGGTTTTCCTATGCATTTATTTAATAAATAGACTTATTGCCATTAATGATGAGTCAGTTCAACATTTATAGTCATCAAAATGGAAGTAATAAAATAATATAAAAGTCTAGAAAGCGACATATTCAGCTTAAAACTAAAAAGAGGAGGAAAAATCTGAAATCCACATACATGTAGTCCTTGTTTAGTCCTTGTGTACTGTCTCATATAGGAACTGTTAGCAATTACAGTGATGATGAAAAAGTAACTTTGCGACCAATCTTTGCATTTATGTCCTTTGTAGGTCTGTAAGCAAAAGAAAGTTGAATCACGATTGCAAGCACAGTCACCATTTCATTTAGGGACTGCTTCATTTAACAGCCAAGTTGCCAGTTCCTATTGTCACTACACAAAGCCTACCTGTAGAGCGTATCATAGTAATTGGAACAATTAGCTACCATTATGTAAATCCCTTTCATTAGGCTATGCTGTCCAAGAAAAGCTATACCTAGTAGAATTGTGCAGTGATGCAGATTCTAAAGGTAAAAATGATTTGGTCCATGCATTGGTAGCAGACTGCAATTGTCAGCATCTCCTTCAATTAGACTCACCTTTTCCTAGGATTGCTCAGTTGTTCAGCCTTTTTAAACAGTTGCTGAGGAGTGACATGGATGTCCATGTGTCCTTCTAAGCACCTTTTATTTTTCAAATCTAAATTGCTCTTACGGCATACCAAATGAAAATACAGATTGTAACCAACCAGTAACATAGTTAAGGCAACAGACTAAGATTGGGAAGATTTAGATTCAAGTCTGTCCCCAGCCATGAAATTTGCTGGCTGACTCTGAGCCACCACTATCTTTCAGCTTTGGGGAAAATATAGAGGAAAATGTACATTTTCTTCAGTTCCTGGAGGAAAGATGTTATATAAAGCTAGCAATAAACAAACAAACAAACAAACAAATAAGATTGCTTGATTTCCAGTAATAATGATGACTCTAGGAACACTTCAAACCATGTACCATTCTAATAAATGTAAGAATAAGGGCCAATGTTTTGGGCCCCATTTCTGGGAGGAAGCTCTGAGGCCTGCAAAAATAATGTTGGCTCTGCCATTTTTACACCTGCTGTAAAATCTACCAAAATCTAAAGTCTACTCCAAATTCTACTTCAGTCTGAGGTGTAGAGAGTGACCATAAGGAAGAAGGACAGTGTTTCACACTCCTGCTGTGGAGGACTCTCAAAAGAGAAACTTGCCTCCCTTTGAATAATTTATTCTTAATGCCAGGCATTCATCATCTGGGCTCTTAAACATTTTAATACATTTTATCATCATCTTAAGCAATGCATTGTCAGTTATTTAATTATTGTAACAAAATGTTCTCTACTTTGACAGATTTGACTGCTTAGTGCTATGTTATAATAGATACACTGATTGAATTCTAGTCTCATTTTCACATGCTTTTTCTTTATTAAATTCCATATTTATTATTTTATTATTTTTCTTATTATTTTTATTTCTGTTATATGGTGTTTTTATATCCTTGAGTCGCCAGGTGAGAGTAGGCGGCAATATAAATTTTCTAAAGTAAAATAAAATAAAATAAATATTGTCAAGCAAACCATAATTATGTGACATCTCTGGAAAAAAATACAAATAAATATATCATTTCTTTTCAGATTAACACTATAACTATTGGTTATACAATTTCAGAAATTAAATGTTAAACAATATGTGTTAGATATGGGAACACTGGGAACCGGCTCAAGTATGACTGATTTGCACATTCAAAATATTTGCACGTTCTGAAATTATTATTGATACCTAGAATGTGATTACAGCGAATTTCCATTCTTTTAATTGTACTCATTTTCAGTATTTTTTTTTATCCCAGCTCTACTGCAGCTTTGACAGAAAATCGCCCTCAGTCACCTGCTGCTGGCAGAACTCAAGTCTTTGTGAGTCCCACTCCTCCCCCGCCTCCTCCCCCCCTTCCATCTGCTCTATCTACTTCTTCATTAAGATCGGCAATGACTTCCACACCTCCCCCTCCAGTGCCACCTCCTCCCCCTCCTCCCACCACTGCTTTACAACCTCCAGCTGTCCCTCCACCCCCTGCACCCCTACAGATTGCTCCCGGAGTTCTTCATCCAGCTCCACCTCCCATAGCCCCTCCCTTAGCGCAACCCTCTCCTCCCATCACTAGAATTGCCCAAGTCTGTGAGCCTGTTCCAGTTCCGCCAAGTGAAATGCAAGGACTCCCTCCGCCACCGCCTCCTCCTCCACTGCCCCCTCCTGGTATTCGTCCCTCGTCACCAGTTTCAACTCTTTCTCACCCGCCCAGCTCTACTGTCCCAGGCCCTCACCTTCCCATATTGCCTCCATCCCCACCATCCCAAGTCACTCCTGTTCCTGAACCCAAACGGCACCCATCAACACTACCCGTCATCAGTGATGCCAGAAGTGTCCTCCTTGAAGCAATACGAAAAGGTACTAGCTATCTGTGGATCCATTAGCAGGGCTGCCCACTTGATGAAGTATATATTCTTTTTGCAGGTTTAATGTTTTTTGTTTTTTGTTTAAAAAAAACTATGTGTACTTAGCGTAGAGTAAGCATGTCATCTTAAGCAAATTGCTATATGGATTTTTTTTTAAAAAAAACTTGACTTGATTCTAGATACTGTAGTTATTTATCCTTGGATGGAGTTCATAATAGCTCTACATGAATGTTAGCAAAAAGCGTTCATGCACAGTGCAATGTTGAGGACATAGTTTGTGAAAGAGTCCCAGAAGCATATTATATATAGTATTAAGTTTTGACAACGACAAAAACCAGTATATAATTGATGCATACCAAGCAGCTGCTCTCAGCTTTTTCTTTCTGTTGTTCACAAGATTTTATTTTTCTAAAAAAAAAAAAAAAAGCCAGTTATATTATTGTGCTTTGTTATTTGGTTGAAATCATTAGCACAGTTGACAGACTAGCTTAATTTCTCAGTACTGTTTTATTAACTTAAATAATTGAGAGATAAGGAGTGGATAACTAGATAAAACTATATTCTGATTTATATTTTAAACTATTTGAAATTCAGGAATCTTGATCAGAATTGGGTTTGTTTTCTAATAAACATGGTATATTCTTGGTTTTGAAAGAACCAGAAAGTTTGGGCCTGTTCTAAGGCTATAATTTATACGGCATTTTTCCCCCAAAATATTTTACAGCCAAGAAGTGAATATTTATCAAGGAAGCTTTTGAAATATCTTTTGTTATTAAATTTCTATAAAAATAATCCATATCCATTATCTTACTTTATCTAACCACTTTGCTGTAATTTGCTTCCCATGCAACTGTGCTGCTTCACTTTTAAATCAGCAGCACCCAGACCTTGGAACATTTTGTATAGCAGCAGTTTGCATTAATAATCAATTGGTATATTCTTAATTGAAAATATTAATATTCTACTTTAAAGTTTATGAAGGTTATTACTGTAATGATCCTATTTTTGTAATTGCATTTTACATTCATACATTTCTGTCCATAGTTAAAGAATAACTTAACAATTTCCTTCTTAATTTCTTCTCCCTTCTTTATCGAACTAGTTTGTATGTCCCAAACAAGATGCCTAATGGTACAAAGTACACAGCATAGTGCCTGAGGCTGGTTCCCTCTCCAGCTCGATGCTTTACTTAGTTGGATCTGATTATTTTTATTCTTGCCATTTAAAATAAATAAATAGATTTGGGAAGCTAGCATGTTGTAAAGCAAAGCACAACACCAGCCTCAGGCATTTCTGCACTATCAACAGTGCCTCTGTTGCACCTTTGAGGCAGATTCAGAAAATAAAATAATGAGGGGCTGAAATTCAGTATTTTCTTTGGGAGTGTGCCCATCATCTCAGAAAAACAACAAGAAAAGTTGAAGTGTTAAAAGAACATCTTAAGAAGCTAAAAGGATAATAGAGAACAATTGTACCTGATTTTTTTTTCCAGTAAATGCTTTGTGATCATCCATACCAACCATGAGGGGCATTTTTTTTAGAGGACTTACAATATGATGTCAAAATAATATATAAGCCTGCTGACACAAGCAAAAAAAATGGGGACCCCTTAAATAACAGATGGTTTTGGTCACCCACAAGAGACTGGATAATATGTAAAATTGTTTGACAGCCTAAAAAAAAAAAATCTATTTCCAAGAATGTTTTTGAGGACGTGTACTGCCCAGAGGCATTTGTAGAAAATGACTGTATGAATGGCTCAGTTGTTGGGAAGTTGCCATCTTTGTCTTTTTGTTTTGTTGTTGTTGTTGTTAGGAAAAAAGAGAAAGGTAAGGTGACAGGATCAACTTTTAAAAGTTTGTCTTCTACTAAACAGGTGTTTTATGACTGAGATTATCTCATTGGTAGCCATTTGTTAAAAGTGCCCATGATGTGTTCTCAGAGGTCTGAGAATTATCTGAACCAGAAAAAATTAGGTACTTCTAAGTAAGCGATAAAAGTGCATACTGTTAATTGAAGATTCTTATGGAAAACAAATTAGTCCATGTTGTTATGCCGAATATAGATGGCTTGCAAAATACATGTTAGTTATTTATAATTTTTTGGTGATATTCTAGGTATTCAGTTGCGTAAGGTTGAAGAGCAACGTGAACAAGAAGCTAAACACGAGCGTGTCGAAAATGATGTCGCCACCATATTGTCTCGCCGCATTGCTGTGGAATACAGTGATTCAGAAGATGATTCAGAATTTGATGAAGTTGACTGGTTGGAGTAAAATGATTATATGCTACAAAACTGAATGCTAGTGTCCATTGTGGTGCTTGTTCTTTGAAAATGTTTGGTCATTTCTAGTGTTTTTGTATTTTCTTTATATAATCTATGTTTTTCTACTTTTTATTTCAAAAAATGTTGGCACATCTTTGGAACTAAATGTTTTACAGTGAGACAGTTCTTTAAAAAGAGCACCATTTTGCTCCAGTAGACCATTAAGTATTAAGCATGGGCAAATGTTGATAGAGTAGCAGACTACATTTTCTGGCATTTAACTGTGCACTTCGTGAATTTTAAGTTATGAAGGCAATTAAGTCTGAAGTTTCAAGGGCAACTGCATGTACTAATAAGCTTTATTATATTACATTGCTAATGCTGAAAAACCTGGAAGAAAAGGGTGTTCATCCATTCGGCACTGCAATCCAAACATTTCAATGGACCTTGAGTATAATATGAACTTGAAGGATTTACACCCTTGTGCAACCCACTGCCTTGATTACATCTGTACAGGACTTGTAGTTTTAGCAGCACTGGAATACTGAAAGAAAAGGGAAAATGGATTTTGGGGGAAATTTATTGTTTTTTTTATTAAAGAATTATGGCCTTATTTGAATGCTTTGGCAATTTTCTTTCTTTTTAACCTGTTGTGATATTTTCCCTGCTTAAAATTTTGATTTTTCTCCCCTTGTGAAACATCTGACTTAGTCATTCTGTGTAATTTATGTAACTGTTAAAAATAACCGTTCAGTTTAAAATAAATGGTTTGTTTTAAATGTTCCTGGTTGTTGCTTTTTGACATAGAGTAACTCATAACATTCAAGACCATATTGTATGTTAAATAATAATGTCTAAACTCTACGGTGATTTTACATGTATAGAAAACTTTTTCACTCATTGAAGAATTCTAACAAGTTACCTATTTTTCTTGGCCATGTAGGATACATCAGAGCAGGAACTTTTTTGGCCTTAAAATACACATGCAGTTGGTGATGGCTGGGGACCATATATACAGACACTGTGCCACTTCTGCGTAGAGAGCACTGGAGAAACAAAATTAAAATGGCTTCTTCTATTATTTTATAGGCAGCTGAACCTGATTTTTTTCCCTATTACTATTTTCATAAGCAGAGAGCCAGTTTGGTGTAATGATCAAGGTAACAGGCTAGAGACCATGAGTTCTATTCTCAGGCATAAAGCCTGTAGGGCAACATTGGCCAGTCATTCTCTCTCCAACCTCAGTAGCAAAAGCAACTCACTTCTGAAAAATCATGCCAAGAAACTGCAGGGACTTGTCCAGGCAGTTACCAAGAGTCAATGCTGACATAAAGGAACTAAAAAAAAAAAATCTGTAGGGAGGAGACAAGTGAAAAAAAATAATAATTGTGCCGTCAAAACTTAAAACTCTGTGATTTAGCTGATGTTGCATACCACGTCTGAATGCAAGTACAAATGCAAAGACCAATTTTAATGTTACACTATCACAATGCATAATCCATCATTTCTTTATCGCCATGGTTTAACGGACATCTAGGAAACAATCAAAATTATTAAGGGAAAGGGACAGAATTTCTTACCGCGTTCCATTCTCCCTTCCATCAACATTGGTAAAAATTATTTTGAGGGAAGGGACTTGCATAGATGACTTCCTTTACATTCCATCTTCAACACAGTTGAACTTTTGGCAGCCCACCAAATAGCTACTTGCTGGACTGTGAAGAGTCTGATTAAAGTGTGGTAAAGGACTCCTTGCACAGCCTATTCCCCAGCATAATTAAGGCAGTGACAAAGGGACGTGGAAAAACAATGTTCAAAGCTACAGAGAAGACCATGAGAGCTTCATGAAGTCCACAAAACATAGGTTACAAATTCCTATTCTATACACCAGTGATTCTCAACTTCAGCAACAGTAAGACGTGTGGACTTCAACTCTCAGAATTCCCCATGCTGACTATAGACTAAAGAGGGGTGGGAAATCTGTGACCTTATATGTGGCGTTGGACTCCAAATACTGCTTACCATCTGTCCCAAGCATCACAATCAATGGAAGCTACAGTATATCAACCTTAGGAGATGTAATATATCAGATACCTCAGGAGAAACCCACACTCTTCTTGAAGTAAATAACTAATATTAGTGTTAATCTCTTCTTCAAGATTCCAGAAGTACTTAATACTGAAAAAGTTTTAGTTCATATTTTAAACGCATATATGTTTACATCTTCAGTTTGATATTATGTATTATTGATATACATAAATAATGCCCCCGAAAAGCCTACATGTATCTGCCTTTACTGTTATTTTTGCTTGCAGTGGAGCTGTAGTAGTTTTGAATCCAGTAAAATATAATAAGTTACAAGTATGGATTATATAAGTAGAAATTTCTGTTACTAAAAAAAATAAAGTTGAGGGAGATTTTTAAATTGGTTTTGATCTCATGCGATTGATTCCAGAAAGTTACTTGGTCCTTTGGTATTTACACTTTATTATATCAAGGGACTCCATCTTTGTTTCCATTTTTAAAAATCTGTGTGGCACATACATTTAAATCAAGCATAGGAAACTTGCGTTCCCAAGTCCAGAATGTGATTGTCAGGCTAATTTCAAAGTTCCTGTTCAAGAGATCAGTTTAGATCCATTGTAAGAACTACTTGACCCTTCCTGGCAGTCTGGAAGGGTTACTGGAAAAGATTCCCCAGAGATAGATTGTTTCTTTAGAGAGAAAATTGGTATTTTCACCGACTTTATGTTCTGTTTCTCTAGCTGTGGTTGCTTCAGTCTCATTCATCATGTGGCCTCTAGAGATTATTGCTGAAGGGAATGTGAATTTTGACATGAAACAAGTTTTTCCATGCTGTTCTAGGAGAACATAGCATAATCTGAGAGTACTTTCTTATTCAATTTTTTCACTGGAGAACATAGAACATATTTTAGTGTGTCATGGGACATCTTTATACTAGTCTAATCTGAAACTGATAAGCTGCTAGATGCTACTTAGATACTTGTACCCTGTAATTAGTTATCCACTGTTAGATTATTGAAATATGTTGCACAATGCTTGCTCTAGAAAATGGCTCAGAAGCTCTAGTCATTTTAATAGAAGATTATTACTTGATAGAACTAATCTATATACTACTCACATTGTCATGATTTTTACCTGGACAAAATCGCATCACAAGGCAACAATTTTTGAACCAAGGTAACTCAAATCGACTAACTTATAGAAAGTGCCCAAAATCTGGGACCCATGACTCTTGAGAGAATGAAATTTGAGAAAGTTGTAGCTGCTTCAGTGCTACTGTCTATTGCTGTGCTGCTGCTGCTGCTCCAGTCACATAATCTTCATGTTCCATGTTTTATGACAGTTTCCCAGCCAATCTGGCAATCCTTTATTCCCCACCTAGCAGCAGCCATTTACTTGCCTGGTGGAAAGGGAAGGGAAATCAACACATCCAGATAGTCTTCCCAACCTACATGGCACCTCTTATACACCCATGTACCATTCCTCACCGCACCACCCACACTTCCCCCCCTACCCAGCACTGGGCTTAGATTTGTAACTTCCTGTTGCAACTTCCCCACTGATGGGAGGAAGGGAGAGAGGAAGGAAGGAAGGAAGGAAGGAAGTAAGGAAGAAGGAAGGCTTCCCACAAAGAAACTCAGTTGTTCCTGTTCCCACTGCTTTTTTGGCTACCCATGTTCATTCTGTTTCTCTGTCTGGGTAGGGAAATATATCTGAACCAATGACCCATTGTGAAATGAATTGTATGGGGAATGGGTTATCTACTACCTGTACATCAGACACAAACTGAGCAATATGGTAAATCTAGTACAAATGCAGTGAGCCATGTACAGATCTGTACATTGGGGAAATGAAACAACAACTTCATAAACGTATGACACAACATAGGAAAACAAACCCATTAGGACAAGAGTCAGCAGTCCATTTGTATTTAAAAGACAAAGACCACTCTTTCAAAGACAGCAAAGTCCACATTTTGGACAGAGAACTGGTTTGAAAGAGGGGTCAAAGAGGCCATCTATGTCAAAATTGAACAGTCTTCTCTCAACAGAGGGAGAGGGATCTGACATCAGCTATCTCCAGTCTACAACACAGTCCTTTTAACAATTCCAAGAAGGCTCCACACCCATTTGCACTATCCAGGTGACCCTGAAGACACAGAAAAGCCTCCATGGAGCTTTAATGACTCCTAAAAGAATGCAAATGAATAACTGTCTGCAGGAGTATAAATCTTTCCATTCCCCACCATCCAGTCAGAACTGAAGAAGCTTCTTGGATGAGAAGCGAAACGTCTTCAAAGAAAAACAAAGTCCAGTTGCCTTGTGAAAAAGCATCTTTGGAATAATTATGACCTGGATGACTGAGAATCTCCATAGACATTTACTACCTGTACATGTTCATTTTCCCCACTAAATTTAATTATTGATGTGAGTACATCAGAAATCGCTGGTCATTAGGCTCAAAATGCCAACACTTGATATTTGCAGAAGAGTGATAACATTTCAGTAGATAAAATAGAATCAATACTACACAGTTATTAATATCTTGGGACTGGAATTAGTGGATTATGTGTAATGAAAAGATGGTTATCTGATATCAGAAGGATATTTTTCTTACCCTTTTGATGCACATATATAAGCATATATGGGCAAGGGATATAGCTGAGCCTCAGCATCCCGGAAGCTACACATACAGTTC
>NW_015389511.1:90120-92363 GCF_001527695.2 Protobothrops mucrosquamatus
ATAATAATAATAATAATAATAATAATAATAATAATAATAATAATAATAATAATAATAATAATAATAATAAGGTTGGAAGGGACCTTGGAGGTCATCAAGTCCAACCCGCTGCTCAGGCAGGTAACCATTTCGGACAAATGGCTGTCCAGTTTCTTCTTAAAAACTTCCAGTGTTGGAGCATTCACCGCTTCTGGAAACAAGTTGTTCCACTGGTTAATTGTTCTGTCAGGAAGTTTCTCCTTAGTTCCAGGTTGCTTCTCTCCTTGATTAGTTTCCATCCGTTGCTTCTTGTCCTGCCTTCAGGCGCCTTGGAGAATATCTTGACTCCCTCTTCTCTGTGGCAGCCCCTGAGATATTGGAACACTGCTATCATGTCCCCCCTCGTCCTTCTCTTCATTAAACTAGACACACCCCATTCCAGCAACCATTCCTTAATATGTTTTAGCCTCCAGTCCCCTAATCATCTTTGTTGCTCTTCTCTGTACTCTTTCTAGAGTCTCAACATCTTTTTTATATCGTGGTGACCAAAACTGGATGCAGTATTTCAAGTGTGCCCTTACCAAGGCATTGTAGAGTGGTATTAATACTTCACATGATCTTGATTCTATCCCTCTGTTAATGCAGCCTAGCACTGTGTTGGCTTTTTTGGCAGCTGCAGCATGCTGCTGGCTCATATTTAAATGATTGTCCACTAGGACTTCGAGATCCCTCTCACAGTTACTACTATTGAGCAAGGTACCCCCTATACTACAGTATACCTGTACATTTGGTTTTTCTTGCCTAAAGGTAGAACCTTACTTTTTTCACCATTGAATTTCATTTTATTAGATAGCGCCCAGTGTTCAAGTCTGTCCAGATCCTTCTGTATCTTAAGCCTGTCTTCTGGAGTGTTGGCTATTCCTGCCAGCTTGGTGTCGTCTGCAAATTTGATGAGTTCCCCATCTATCCCCTCGTCCAGATCATTGATTTCTACCTTTATCTTTCAAAAACAGGGCTTTAAAGCTACTCAGATACATAAAAGTCAGGTTACTTGCACAAGCACTCTGCTTAGTGAAAGCAGCATCATTCAGGGATGCTTTCACTCCATCCATGCAGATACCGTTATGCCATTTGAGGAAGGGAGGTTATCCAAACTAGCTGGTAGAAAAACGTTCGTCTCTCATTATAATATGAACATCAACTTCCACCATCTGCTATCCTTTGACATGTATGTGAAATCTCAACTTTCAGCATGGCTTAAATATTACAGAACAGGATTTTTAGTTTAAAAGCAAAATGGTTTCTTAATTCTTGTTCTCAAAATTCAGTTACGTGAACATAGAATGGCATTTATTTCTAATAGGGTTGTTAAACAAGCCTTGAAATGTATCCTACATGGCTTTAGAAAGGAATTGGAGCCCTCTGGTGTTTATTATAATTCCAGCTTTTCAAAGGTAAAAATGATGTTTGGGAAAACTTTATCCGGTTACGAAAATGTCAAGCTTTGTGGGAAACCTATTAAGTTTACCCATCACTATGTCTTAGCCAAAGTTGGTTGGATAAGCCTGTGTCCACACCAAATAGGAAAAGCCATGTTACAGCTTAGGAAGATATCTAATGTTGCACATTTGCTCTGCCTGGAGAAAAATCCGCTCATATTCCCAGCATGCAAAGCCTCCTGAACAGTTCGGTTACCCTTCGGCTAATTCAGAAACAGAATCCTTTGTGTTGGAAGTGTTGATGCAATGCAGCCCTTCCCTCTGAGCCGCCTCACTCAGCAGGAAAAACAGACAGATCTGCTTCTCGGGCTGAAAGAGCTTCTGTCGCCCTTGGTCCATTTTATTCAGCAGAATGAAAAAGGCAGAACATAATGAGAATCCCAAGGAGATACTTTTATTGTGAAAGCTTAAGGGAACAACTGAGATGTTGTGTTTCAGTAGCTGTAGGGGGGCAGAAATGAGTAAGAACAGCTATTCATATGTGCAAGGGGGAAGTTTGCTCGGTTTGTTCACATGCCAGATTTCCTCTATGATGGTTCTAGAAGCATTTTAGCCTGTCATAGTTTAATGGTTAATGGTTAATGGTTAATTTAATTTGTATACCGCCCTTCTCCCGTAGGACTCAGGGCGGTTCACAGCATATTAAAAACACAAATACAATATACAGGATACGAAAAAAAATCATACAAAAATACACAAAATAACCCCACTAAAACCTAATTAAAAGCCAAATATTGATTGCTGTGTTCCCATTAAAATTACTTT
>NW_015389511.1:92845-118903 GCF_001527695.2 Protobothrops mucrosquamatus
CTCTCTGAGGGGGCCAAAATTTCGCCCCCTATAGTCAGCGATGGCGTCAGCTGACTATGCCGAGGCGCCGGCAACCACAGCCACTCGGTCTTGGAAGGGTTGAGCCTGAGTCTGTTTCTCCCCATCCAGACCCGTACGGCCTCCAGGCAACGGGCCATCACGTCAAGGGCATCGTTGGGGTGGCCCGGGGTGGAAATGTTTAGATAGAAGTTTAATTAAATCCTGGCCAGTCACAACCAATAATGTCCCATGGTCTGACTCACTACTAGACAGTTTCCTTTGTGTCCTTATTGCTTGCTCAGATACAGATTTCATAACATAGCACTTGGCATACTTTGTGACCTGATTTAAGCATGCAGTAGTAGGGCGGCTCTACCGTCCTATAATATTTGGGAAATGGAAAGTCAGGCAGTGCCATCTTACCTGGTCACATAAAATATAAGCATTTTGCATCATTCCCCGCTGAAGCTGCTTCAACTGAAATTCCCTTCTACAGCTGCTGAACCTCCTTGCTGTAATACCCAACTGAAGTTTAATAAATCTAATTGAATAAGGAATTTAGCAGCTTGATAAAGTCCAATACAGCAGAATTTAGCAGGTTTTTTTTTTAAATTGAAAATATCTACCAAGAGGGGGCAGCATTTCCACGCTTTTCACAATCAACCTATTGAAGAATCCCAGAACATTTTAAGGACAATTCTAATTTACAAGACCTCTGTAGGCTTCTGCAGCTATAGGCAAGAATCATATGGCACTACCTCTGTGAATGAAGCAGGATGACAGTGCACAAAAATATTACCTAAAAATGTTCATGATGTATAAAAATATGCTTTTATAAAAAAAAAAAAAAAAGTCAGGGCACCATAAACCTTTTTTGAAAGACACTTTCAAAACAGAAATGTCTCTTCTCTTTTTTATTTATTTCTGTACCTCACCAGCACCTTTGTATGTGAACCTCTCGCTCCTTAAGTTTCTATGGGTGCACATATGCTCTAAACCAGGGGTGTCAAACTGCCAGCCCGCAGGCCGGTTGCATCATGCAAAGGCCGTGCCCACCCCAGCTCCGACAATGCAAAAAAAGTCACGATATGTCACAACACGTCATGTGATGCGGCGAGTTTGACACCCGGGCTCTAAACACTCAAAATGGAAAGGAAACTCTGTTTTTGCCTTCTCTAGTCATTATTTCTTAATTATTTCCTAGTCCCAAGAAATTCAGCTAGATCAGTGGTTCTCAACCTGTGGGTCGGGACCCATTTGGGGTCGATCGACCATTTCATGGGGGTCGCCAAGCAAGGCTGTCCGCCATTTTTTTGTCTGCCATTTTTTCCCCCTTTTCCGGCGGGTGCCTTACCTCCCTTGGGCTGGGCCAGCTGGTGGTCAGCCTGCTCCATCTCTGCCGCTTGCCAGCTACGCCTCGGCCGGCGCAGGGGGCGGAACCACGCATGTGTGGCGCTCCCGGGCAGGGAAAGTCCTCGACTTACGACCTGTTGGGGTCGCGGCATTAAAAAGGTTGAGAACCACTGAGCTAGATGCTGCTCTCTGCTGAGAGACTCATTGAGGAATATCAGCTTGCATTAGTTTTTGCAGATTCTGATTGTTCTGTCTCATTTGTTAGCTTTGGGACAATATGGTAATTGCTCTGTAATATTCTAGTGTGGTGGTTAAAGCATTGGGCTAGAAACTGGGACACCCTGAGTTCTAGTCCCACTTTAGGCATGAAGCCATCTGAGTGACCTTGGGCCAGTCACTCTCTCTCAGCCCTAGGAAGGAGGCAATGGCAAACCACTTCTGAAAACTTACCAAAAAAAAAAAAAAAGCTGCAGGGACTAGTCCAGGCAGTTATCAGAAGTCAACACTGAGTCAAAGGCACACACACACACAAAAGTTGCATAAATAAGTCACCTACTTTGTCCCAGCTTACAGTGCTAGCAGGGATACAAGTATAACTGTAGTGACTTTAGTTCTTGCAGAATCTCACTGTTGGCCTAACCATCCTCTGATGGGCATGCGTTTTCCCTACATATCCTCCTTGCACCCTCATAGAAGTTTGTTTATGTTTGTATGCCCAGTAATTGTATCTTGCTTATCTTTGGGGACTGGTTGGAATAAGTGCTGCCACTTGTTGTGATCTTTTCTTTAAAGTCCCTCTCAAAAGCAACCTTTTCCTGGAACTTTTGATAAAACTTCCTGATCCCTGTAGGTCCTGGTAATCAAACTTTAATATTTGCAATTGAAACTATCATATAATTCTCTCTGGCCTACCTGTGTCACCAGTTCTTTCCCCTCCCTTTCTTGTGCCTGGTCACCCTAAACTAATCCAGTTAGAGAAGAGTTACCAGTCTTTGAACAGAGTCTGGAAGCTGAAATGGGTGCAAACTGTCTTAGTCAAGTAGGCTGCAAGACAGAGGGATGAATTGAAAGATCCACACTGGTGCCACTGGGCTAGTGATCACAGTTGCTTTAAAATCAAAAATAATTTAGGCTCTGTTTGTCAGAGGAACCCACTTGCTTGCTTTATTTATTAGGTTGATTTCCCACTTTCATTTAGGAACTCAAGGTGAAATACATAGCATCTTCTTAAAGAAATGTATAGGGAACCACATAGAAATAGCTTCCACAGCACTGTGATGGTTAATACATGAAATATCCCTTGAGGATGTGAGAGGAGGAGATCAAAGGAACAGAAAAACCAGAAGATCCTTACCTAGTAAGTGATAGAAAACATGACAATGTGACAATAGGGAAAGAAAATGGAACTAGAAATCACAAAACGTTATTTCAAGCAATCTGTCATGAAGTTATTTTTCCATTCTTATTCTACCTATTTTGAAGAGTCTCTGTGTGTGTGTGTGTGTGTCTGTGTGTGTTTCTGTGTCTGTGTGTGTCTGTGTGTTTCTGTGTCTGTGTCTGTGCAAGGCATATGTGCATAAGAAAGAGGAAGGGAAAGAGTTTCTGCATAATAGTGGTCTTTCTCCTCCCCCCTTGTTTTAAAAAATAATTTTATTAAGGCTTACAAATACAAAAATAAAGTGCGAATGAGAAAAAAATTAAAAGTAAAGAAAAAAGGAAGAAAAAAGAACAATAGGAAAAAAAGAGCAGAAAACAAAAAAGAAAAAGAAGATATGTCAAAGGTGACTCCCCCTTACCAGACAAGTATAAACAATTTGACTAACTTGACACCTTCTCTGCTACTTCAATTTTTTTAAAAAAATTCTTCTTTCATATCTCATCCATTATCAATAGGCAAATTAATCAAATTTGGTCAAATTAATAGTCAATAATCTATTAATCAATAATCTGTGTATCAATAGTCAAATTTCTGGCCCAACATGTAGTTCTAAATGTTTGTCTTTGCTAATAGTCTCCTTGACTTGTCCTTATGGATTCTAAACTGGAAGAAACACTGGCAATCATCACAGGGGTGTCAAACTCGCGACGTCATGTGACGTGTCGTGACGTATCACGACTTTTTTGCCATTGCTGGAAATGGGGTGGGTGCAGTTTCGCCATGACGCATCCGGCCCGTGGGCCGGCAGTTTGACACCCCTGATCTAGAATAACGCCTCCCCCCTTCCTCCCGCTTTCCCACGCAAGTGGCTATCCATTTCTATCACAGCCTTAACTGAACTATTTGAGGCTCAAACTACAAGTCACAAACCTATAGATTCAAACCAATGAATACTAGGATTTGATAGGAAAAAAAAGATTTTGGCCAAGAAAGATAGAATTGAACTCTTCATTCATCTAATATATTAGCTTTGAAATGTGCTCCTTTTCATTTTGGGAGAGAAGGGAGAGATAATTAAGTCAATGGATTAAATATAATTAATATGATTTCATGTATGCAAAAGTGTTTCTCTTTTGTCACATTTGGAGTTACTAGATGAAAGCAGTTTTTGGAAAGCCTACCATTGGACAACCATTGTCCCTTCAAACTCTGTTATTCTACCTAAGCTGCCCAGAGACACTTTATTGGTGAGATGAGCGACATATACATTTAATAAATTTAACAAATAAGTAAATAATTTGAATTTGTTTATCCCGCTTGCCTATGGACATACACTACTCTGATACTCTGTAAATGCAAACTCTATTAATAAAAGTCAAGGGGAACAGTAAAAAAAAAAGAACCAAGAATAAACATAAATCAAACTAATAACAATCAGCCTTAGAAATGATGTGGCAGATGAATTCTGTCTTTTAGAATCATTGACAGATATCAATCAGGAAATATGCTACAGATTAGGACTTGATGGGATAGCAATGAAAATGTTAGAAAAGATATTCAGATGACAGGAAGATCAAAGGAAAACCAAAATCATGCAGGAAGTGGGTTTGCATATAACATAGTCCATGAATGTGAATTTTGGACTTTGAAAAAGCAGGGTTGAAAGAGCATTGCCCTTTGCTGTTGGAGACAATCTTGGGAATGGCACAGATAGCCAAGATAACAAGTGCATGGACCAAAGAACAAATTAATCCAGAGTTTCATCTGAGGCACAAATGACTGGGCTCAAATTGGCTCATTATGTGAAAATCCACCTCCCTTAAGAAGTCCATAATGCTGTAATAGAGATGAATTTACCATTGGGAGTCATGAAGGGCCAGTTTGGGAACAGACCTCTATCTCTGAGGTCAACATTGACTTGATGGCACCTAATCAATCAATCAATCAATCAATCAATCAATA
Organism: Protobothrops mucrosquamatus; assembly: GCF_001527695.2. Taxonomy (NCBI): domain Eukaryota; kingdom Metazoa; phylum Chordata; class Lepidosauria; order Squamata; family Viperidae; genus Protobothrops; species Protobothrops mucrosquamatus. The sequence goes on from NW_015389511.1 coordinate 97,539, forward strand.
TTAATTCTAGCACTGAGAAAAGAGTTTGGCTGCATGAATTGCACGAACCCTGCATATTTGGTGAATCTATCCATTCCTTCACCTACCCAAAACAAAATGAAGTTGCTCTCAAGTAGCAAAGGCTCTCTTAAAGCGAATGACTAAAATATCTGCTGTTTGTGCACTGTGGGAACACAAGTGGAGGTGATTCCAGGTCAAACAAGGTAAGGCAGTTAATACAGATCAACGTAGCTGGCAGGGTGAGTGAGTTCAAAACTTTCATTTAAAATAATAACACTACTGTGTAGATGAAATGTGAGTAACTAAAGTTGTTTGCTCCATAGAACCTTCCAACCATTTTTCTTTTTTTTTGGCAACATTAAAGTTGCTTTAATTTTATACTCAATTATTCTCTGGGAAGTTGTTTGTCAATGTGACTATCTGATTGCATCATATTCTGGCACAATCAAGGCTTTCTTTTTTTCTTTTTTTTTTTTTAGTAAACACTAAAGGACTGAACCACATCTCGCTTCCTTGGGCACTTTCATTGGAACACTAAATTGGGAGAACAACATCAATAACGTTATTGGTAGGCACATGATTTAAAATGTCTTTATTGCTAACTCATCTTTTGAAGAAAGTAAACAGAGCTAAGAGAAATAGCAACCATACAAATTGTCTTACTTGGCAACTGGGTGGAGTAGAACATTATCTTCAATTGTCATGTGTGCTGACATGTGTAACGCTCCACAGTGTCTCCCACATAGCCAGGCACCTTCCTAGATTACCAGACTGTCTCAAGCATTTAAAAAAGGGAAAAGAAAGAAAACAAGTGGGAACTCTAAAAAGAAATGGAGACTCCTTCATTCAGCAGACAATATGGAAAGTAGCAAGTCCATTGGAAGTCTCCTTTTCAGTTAAGCAATGCCCGGGGTCCTCATTCAGCAGAGAAACCTGCTCCCTGGCCGCTACTAGTTCATTTACTTTCTCTTTTTCTTCTCTTTTTTGCCAGCTTACAATACTTGTGCCAAATGAGTTTGGCAAGTGAGCAATTTAAACAGGTTATAGACACAATTGGATATCAAGGACTCTGACTTCAAAAATTTAGGATAGAGAATGAGACAATCAATTATACCATTTCAAGGTAGGTAAGATATTTAAATAGAGGCTCTCTAGGCAGTGTACCTAATAAGTCAAAATACAAAATAACAATTTTATAAAATCAGTAAAACTGTAAACAGTTATAAAACCAGCAATATTTAGTACAGAGTGTACTCTAGCCGCTTAATCTCTGTATTGACATATGCTGGCACTCCCAAATAATCTTTAATAGCAGCCTCCAAGTGTTTTTCATTGTGATCAATGAAACTAGAAATTAGCAGATCATGTATAAATGTGCAAAAACTAAATCTGGGACTGTAATGGCTTGTACACTAACCATAGTTGATAATGGCCACTCAGAAGCACTCAGGGAATTAAATGGCCGAGTTCTCTACTATGTTATGGGACCTTTGTGAGCCAGAAGCTGTTCTTGCAAATATTGTAAATACAATGCTATAAACCAGGGGTCTTCAAACTTGGCCCTTCTATGACTTGTGGACTCCAACTCCCAGAATTCCTCAGCTGGCATGCTATAAACGGATGCTTCAGTTTATAGCATGCCAGTTTCATATTTCCTATTTTAATTAGAATAATTGTTTTATTTTAATTACATCCAGGGAAGTGATATATGCCAATGGGAGTGGCTGGGAATTAATTGTGACCACAAGCACCAACCTGTTATCTACATTGGCGTGCATTCTTATTTTCTATTAATCAATTTGCCATAGTAGTTGATAATATTCTGTGCTGCTTGTTATTTTCTTAAGTTGGAATATTTTCACAAATACTGTAGATATAGATAAATCTGTTCATCCCTTCCAAGGATTGAATTTATTGGTCCTTATTGTTCCATTACTAAATCCAGACTTTATTTCAACATATGCATAGTCCCACCCAATCACATGATAAAAGAGATAGGTGTGCTAACCTTACCTAGAAATTTTATAAAGACATTAAAAAGCACAGGGAATAAAGCTTCCAGGACCCAAAACAGGTATGCTAAGCAGAATTCCACATCGGTGCTATTTTCTGAAATCCAACAAATTGGTAGAATTGCCACGAAAATATACTCGAAAACATCCTCCACACACACACATTATGGTGACTGCTACACTCATCTGGCACAGCTTGTTCACCAAGAAACCAGAGCCTCATAGAGGTCTTGAAGTACCAACAAGGCTGTGCTTCCTTTGTTTTTCTGCCATTAAGGACAGATTCTATCTCTGTGACTAAGATAATTTTAGACTGAAACCAGGGCTGCATCTGAATTTAAATGGGCTTTGATAATCTCCCTCTCATAAAGATAAATTATGCACCCTTGAGACCTCTCCTCCCCCCCCCCCGCCCCCTCAGTCAACTCCCTCAGGCAAAGATCAGAAATGCAGGTGGTTAGTTAAAAACTTGCCAAGCACTGCTGGTCGTATCAATTGAAACTAATCTACACAGCCAGCTTGGATATTTGGTTTTGATAGCTCTGTAGGAAACTTACCAATGATAACATTCTTTTCCAACGCATTTGATTCTAAATACAATGCTATTACCTTAATACACTTAACTCCAATATTAGAAGAGGCATGGGCAAATAAAATCTTATGACGGACACAGACGTCTGTGGTCTCTTGATATGAATGTTAAATATTTAAAATGTAAATTTTTAATGAGGATAATACAGAGGTAATTGAGCTGGTGGCTTACTCAAAGTAAATTTTAATGAGCAAATACATCCCCGCAACCAGTCATGGTTTTGTCTGTAGCATATCTGTGAGTATGAAAAGAGTCATGCTGCATGTAATCAAGGGCCTATATAGTCCAGGCATTTCCTAAACCATTACAACTGTGTTCCACATTATATCACTCCAAATGTATTTGTTTAAACAATAACTTGATGAATAAAAAGCTGCATTCTTACTACTCTAGAATGCCTTTCAAAGAAAGATGTTCCATGCACATCTAATATTTACAGCAGAAGTGGGATACTTCCCCCCCCCCCCCCCCCCCGTTGAGGACCTTATTAATTTGGAGGCATTCTGTAAAGGGTTGCTTGCTGGCAGGATGTGGGGCTAAAGCCAGCAGAAGCTAAGGGGTACTGAATCGTCTCTCTTACCTTAACTCTTCTTTCCTGGCCAACAGATTGCTGAACAAAGACAATTTAAGCTTGCTATAGGAGATTTTGGAAATTAGGATAATGACTGAATTTAGACCATAGGTACAGATTGTCCATCCAAGTCAAATCAACCTGTTTTGCTATAGAGCTCTCTGTCTCTGTCTCTGTCTCTGTCTCTCTCTCTCTGTCTCTCTCTGTCTCTGTCTCTGTCTGTCTGTCTGTCTCTCTCTCTCTCTCTCTCTCTCTCTCTCTCTCTCTCTCTCTCTCACACACACACACACACACACACACACACACACACACACTTTTTTTGCCCAAAAGCTGGTTTAGGAATATGGAGTTGGCATAGCTCTTACACAATAGAATAAGAGTTGGAAGGGACCTTGGAGGTTTTTTGGTCTAACCCCCTGATCAATCAGGGGACCCTATCCCATTTCAGACAAATGACTATCCAAGCATCCACACCTTCTGAAGGCAAGCCATTCCACGGATTAATTCTTCTCTTTGTCAGGAAATTTCTCCTTAGTTCTAGGTTGATTCTTTCTTGATTAGTTTCCACCCATTGTTTTTTGTCCTGCTTTCAGGTGCTTTGGAGAATAAGTTGACTCCCTCTTCTTTGTGGCAGCCCTTAGATATTGGAACACTGCTAGCTTAGTCAGTGGTGGGATTCAAATATGTGAACAACTGGTTCTCTGTGTCGATGCCACTTCCGGAAGTCCATTCTGGGTCTGGGCAACAAAAAATTAGCTACGGATTCTGCCAAAGTGGTGCAAACTGGCTGAATCCCACCACTACCCTTAGTCCTTCTTCTCATTAGACTACACATACCCAATTCCAACAACCTCCCTTCATATGGTTTAATCTCCAGACTCTTTATTGTTCTTCACTGCCCTTTTCTAGAGTCTCAACATCTTTTTATATCATAGCAATCAAAACTGGAAGCAATAATCCAAGTTTAGTCTTACCAAGAGTACTAGCACACCACACGACCTTAATTCTATCCTTCTGTTAATGCAATCAGGACTATATTAGCTTTTTTTGGCAGGTGCTACACACTGCTGGCTCATATTTGTCTACTAGGACCCTCTCACAGTTACTACTATTGCACCAGGTACCACTGTTCTATATCTGTGCATTTGTTTTTACTTGCCTAAGTGTAAAGCCTTACTTTTGTCACCATTGAATTTCATTTTTTTAGACTGGCCCCAGTGTTTAGGCCTGTCAAGATCCTTCTGTATCTTGTACATGGCATTTTGTCAATATTTCTGAACAGTTCTTGACATTTCTCTGTGGTCCTATCCATTGACCTTGTTTTTGTTATTCATATTGTCTGTTTGGTGCTTTCAGCACTTTTCCAATCATGCTGTGACCATCTCAAAACATTTCCACTCAGCCCACATTTCTACACTAAAACAGCTTCTACAAAAGTTGGTCTTGTGTTATGACTAGTGTACTTGAATTGCATTCAGACATGAGCACTATAATGCAAATAAACATAATGAGTTGCCCCAAATTCACACTATTGTTCATTCGATGATGAAAGCACAATGATTGAATCAAAAACTTAATGAATTTTCTGGTCCATGCCCAGTCCCTTCAATACAATAGCTGGAAAGCCACATCCCTATAAACTCACATTGTCCAATATATACCCTGAACAAATAAGAGTATTGTTATAATAATAGATGACCAGTCCAACATAGGAGAGTTTTCTATCTGAATCCAGACTCTCTCATCTTCTCTTGATCTGTACTTTCCTCCAAGTCTTTTGGTATCGCAAAAGAAATTTTAACAGCCCCAGCCAGTTATTGCAAATAAGAGCTGTAAGAACCATAAAAAGAGAACGCTCAAATGGGAGCGGATGTGTTCGGAAGTAAATGTTCACAACCTCAGTAGGGAACCGCAGTGTAGGGAAGATTCAACAAGGAAGTGGACTGCATGGAATGGATGTGTTACCCCATGCAGGGACATCACTATTGAGTTACTGGGGCTCCAACACTCTTCTATTATAGAAAGTTATTGTAGACTTGAAACCTTTTAAATCATAATTTTTTTTTAAAAAAATTGTAAAGTGCTTAGCTGAAAGAGCCCAAAGAGTTATGGTTTACTTTTCCCTCCTTTCCAAGGCTTGAGATCTCAGAAGAAAACTTTTCTTATCATGACTGCCGCCAAAGTACTTCCAAGAATTTGGTAATTTCTCTCTAAAAAGCTCAGGCACAACTGGATGGAGAAATCCTGCAGGAATTCCTAATGAGTTGCTTTCTACCCATGTGCATGATTTGTAGTTTGCAGTCTTGCCCAATAAGTCTCTCTACAAAGCTATTAAGAGGAAGAAAGCCCAACAAACATATATTACGTACAGATTGACTGCACAGCCCACTTGACTGCAGATTAGATGTCAACTCATGGATAAATCGGAAAAACTTTCCACTGAGAAACAGTTGGCCTCAAACCAATTAATTTTAGGCATTGGTACCTAAGAAAAATTGGTGGAGAATACTAATTTTCAATAGTGCTGTGCATATTTACACATGCTATTGATGCATTCTCAAATTAAATCTGGACACAAGATGTTAATCACATATGGCAGAGAGATTATGGCCACAGTCTAAAACACAGGGTACCAACTCAATAGGCTTTACTTTTGAGTAGGCATTCAAATAATTGGGCTCCATATTAGTATTGCACCATTTTAGTTTGATCCACCAGGATAACTGCTTTCTGGAATGTAGGCTACCCTAATAGCTTCTTGGCATTCTATAAGACCATCAGAAAACATGTTTTTCAAACTCCTGGAGCACTGGGATGCTAGAGGACTGCTACGACTGAAAAGAGCTGATGTGATTCCCATCTTCAAAATAAAAAAGAAAGAAAATGGATGCAGGAGACTACAGACCAATCAGTCTGACATCAATGCTTGGGAAGATCCTGGAAAAGATAATCAAGCAAAAGATCTACAAAGCTGTTACTAGAAGCTAACATGGGTTTGTCAAAAACAAACCATGCCAAACAAACCTTATTGCATTCTTTGACAAAATAACTAAATTAGTGGACCGGGGAAATGCTGTGGACATAGTATACTTGGACTTCAGCAAGGCGTTTGACAAAATAGGCTATAACTTACTTCTTGGTAAGATAGAAAAATGTAGGATAAACAGGTTCACCACCAGTTGGATTCGTAATTGGTTGACCAACCACACTTAATGTATACTCCTCAAAGGAACTACACCTACATGGAGGGAAGCAATCAGTGGAGTAGGGGACTGGAGGCTAAAGCATATAAGGAAAGGTTGATGGAATTGGGTATGTCTAGTTTAATGAAGAGAAGGACGAAGGGGGACATGATAGCAGTGTTCCAATATCTCAGGGGCTGCCACAAAGAAGAGGGAGTCAAGCTATTCTCCAAGGCGCCTGAAGGCAGGACAAGAAGCAACGGGTGGAAACTAAGCAAGGAGAGAAGCAACCTAGAACTAAGGAGAAACTTCCTGATAGTTAGAACAATTAACCAGTGGAACAACCTGCCTCCAGAAGCGGTGAATGCTCCAACACTGGAGGTTTTTAAGAAGAGACTGGACAGCCATTTGTCCAAAATGGTATAGGGTTGGACTAGATGACCTCCAGGTCCCTTCCGACTTTATTATTATTATTATTATTATTATTATTATTATTATTATTATTATTATTATTATTATTATTATTATTATTATTATTATTATTATTATTATTATTATTATTATTATTATTATCCTAAAATTCTGTCTTAGTCCCAGTACTCTTCAACAGCTTCATCAATGATTTAAGATGAGGGGATGACAGAAGAACTCATCAAGGGGGGGAATAGCCAACACTTTAGAAAATAGGCTCAAGATCCAGAAAGATCTTGGCACACTTGGCCTTATCCAACAAAATACAATTCAGTGGTGAGAAAAGTAAGGTTTTACTTAGGCAAGAAAAACCAAATGCAGGTATAGAATAGATGGTACCTGGCTCAACAGCAGTAACTATGAGAGGGATCTAGGAATCTAGGAATCTTAGTCCTTTTTCTTAATAATTTGTCCCAAAGAATAAGAATAGACATAGAAATGGAATCATTCAGCTTAGATATTCCTTTTGAATTTCTTCATAAATTAGCTGATTAGGGGTAAGGGGAAGTGGGAATATTCATATGGGAGGTTTAATAAAACTCCAATGATTAGCAGAATCTGCCCCTGCAGTGATGGTTCAGTGAAAGCTGTTCTCCATTTGCTGCTGCATAGCTTCTTCTGCAGTGATATATGAAGAAGACCGATCTTCCTCCCTTGCTTTATCTGAATCTGAGGAACTTTGTGTTACTTTCTATTATCAGGCAAGAAAATTGTTATCACCCATAATGTAGCAAGGTTCTTTGAATGTGTGCAAACAACTGACTAGGGTCCATGACTGACATCCTCATACCTCATTCACTTGTTTTCTGTCAAAATATTGACTCCCATTACTCCCATTACTTGATTCAGTAATTACTTTAATACCTCAGACTGTTAGAACACAGAGTACATTCATGCAAATATTCGCCTTTTTAATTTCTGAGACTCATGTGGATATTTTTTTTTCTTTTTCATATTTAGTTTACATACATTCTGTTTTATCTGGATCTCTCTCTTGCGGGCGCGCTCTGTAGCTCTCTCTTTGTTTCTAGCTCTATCTTTATGGTGATGATTTCTTAATAAAGGTAAGTGAAATGGAATCTTGAATGACCTTGCGGGGGAGTGGTGGTGGTGGAAGGGTAAGATATGCTGCCTAGGAAACATCAGAGAAGAGACGCAGAGCTCACAGTTAAAGCCTGCTCTAATGGCCAAAGAAAGAAACCTAGGCAGGACCTGCCCTGATGGATGAAGCAATTAAAAGTGACAGTGGGACATTTGTGCCTTCAGACTTGCAAAATCCTGTCAATGTAGCAATAAAGTAGAATTAGTACATCTAGTCCTGTTTCCTGCCTTGTTTGCCTGGGAGAGTGAACAATAGGGGACAGCCTGGTCCTTCCTCAGCCCTCCAAGAAGAAGCTAGGCCATATAGATATTGCTGCTGTAACTAATAGCATGACACAAGCACTGCTCCTGTTGTCCTGCCCTTCTTTGACAAGGCATCTGGTCTATTTTGCTCTAGTATCATCATCAGAACAAGGTTTGAGATACTGAAGTGAGTAGGGGAATCAGTATGGACCATTCCCATTCACCCCTTTAATTTTAAGGCAACTGGGTCTCAAAGTCAACTGCAAGGGTTGCAGGCTCCTTTACTGAAGAAAAATCACAATAAATGATGCACAATAAATGATGCCCATTTTCAAAGGCTAACTCCTGGCTATTTCACTTTTTATTTTTAATATTTTGCCCCTACTTTAACAAAAAGATTTCTAAGAAGCTTAATAATAGTAATAATAATAATAATAATAATAATAATAATAATAACAACAACAACAACAGCAATAACACAACAACAACAACAATATTAATAATATTATTATTATTATTATTATTATTATTATTAATAATAATAATAATAATAATAATAATAATAATAATAATAATAATAATAATAATAAGAAGAAGAAGAAGAAGAAGAAGAAGAAGAAGAAGAAGAAGAAGAAGAAGGAGGAGGAGGAGGTTGGAAGGGACCTTGGAGGTCATCAAGTCCAACTCCCTGCTCAGGCAGGTAACCCTATACCATTTCGGACAAATGGCTGTCCAGTTTCTTCTTAAAAACTTCCAGTGTTGGAGCATTCACCGCTTCTGGAGCCAGGTTGTTCCACTGGTTAATTGTTCTAACTGTCAGGAAGTTTCTCCTTAGTTCTAGGTTAGCCTAGCACTGTGTTGGCTTTTTTGGCAGCTGCACCACACTGCTGGCTCATATTTAGGTGATTGTCCACTAGGACTCTGAGGTCCCTCTCACAGTTACTACTATTGAGCAAGGTACCCCCTATACTATGCCTGTACATTTGGTTTTTCTTGCCTAAATGTAGAACCTTACTTTTTTCACCATTGAATTTCATTTTGTTAAATAGCGTCCAGTGTTCAAGTCTATAGTGTATACGATTAGTGGCAAGACTCTCTCTTCAAGGTCACAGTCTTTAAGACCTAATAGGCAAGGCAAATGTGATAGAGGAAGTTTTTTTAAAAATAAAATCTTTAAAGGCGTAGGATCTAATGCCTTAACTGGGGAATGTTGGATGGATAGTTTGGGTGGCTAGCTGTATTCTGAAGAGAGTTGCCAAAACATCTCTAAAGCAAGTAAATGAACGCAAAAAGACAAAGAATGGCAGATGAGGAAGTATAAAGTGAGGGTTATACCCTGCAAAGATTACAAATACAAAGATTTAATTTCTCAAGTGTCCCTACAACCAGTGGAAGAGAATTATAATAATAATAATAATAAAGTTGGAAGGGACCTTGGAGGTCATCTAGTCCAACGCCCTGCTCAGGCAGGAAACCCTATACCATTTCAGATAAATGGCTGTCCAGTCTCTTCTTAAAAACATCCAGTGTTGGAGCATTCACCGCTTCTGGAGCCAGGTTGTTCCACTGGTTAATTGTTCTAACTGTCAGGAAGTTTCTCCTTAGTTCTAGATTGCTTCTCTCCTTGATTAGTTTCCATCCGTTGCTTCTTGTCCTGCCTTCAGGCGCCTTGGAAAATAGCTTGACTCCCTCTTCTCTGTGGCAGCCCCTGAGATATTGGAACACTGCTATCATGTCCCCCCTCGTCCTTTTCTTCATTAAACTACCCTTTCATATTAATGAAGAGCAACAGGATAAAATCTATTTGTTTTCTAATAATGCTGTCTCTATGTAGGAGTACAGATGAAGCCATTTGACAAGTGTTGACAGATTCTAATGGAGTCTTTACGGGATCAACTCATAAAGGAGTTTGCAGACAAGCAAACCTATTTAAGGCATGCAATAAAAAATTACTCCCGAGATATAATACTTGACAAAAATATTGAAACAAATAATAATTCTGTTTTCCTCTTGTGAGCTACAGAGTCAGGACTGCTTGACCATAACACTGTAAGCCCTGAGCCACAGATCAATATAACAAAGCAATGGAACAGTCAATAAATAGTTGCCGTGTATTACTATGTGGTCAAAAAAACTCAGGGGGTGGTGGTGTCATCTGGAAATAGATTAGTCCAATTGGAAGGTACTATTTTTTCTTGCAAAAAGCAAAGAGGAGATATTGTATCAGCTAAATGTTGTGAATGTTGAAGCCCCGTCAACAAGCATGTCTGTCTGGGGTAAAATAAAATATTTAGCTATTAGTTTTATGTCCCTCACCAGTCCTCCAGGAACTCAAGGCAGCTTGTTTGTGGATCTCACTTCAACTTACCTCACTTCCCACAAGAACCCCACAAGGAGTCGGTTGGTGAGGGAGTGACTAGCCCAAAGTCACCCAGTGAGTTCCCATAGCTTAGGATGGACTTGAATACCTTAATCGATCAAGATGCCTAGTGACTTTGGCTAAATTCAACCAAAATTACTCTCTTCTTTAAAAAATATGCCTCCTCAGAATAAAATATTCTGTGGACCTACAATTTCCTTAACGTGAGAGTATTGGCTACCATTGTTTGTTTATTTGTGTGTCCTTAAATTCATGGCATGATGGCTGAATCTGGACACATTAGTACATAGTACATAGAAAATTGCACTAAATTGTTAAGTCACTCAGCAGTAATTAAAGTTTCATGGTCATTAAGCATCTCTTATTTCTCCTGCAGGAGGAAGGAACGCTTCGTGTTACTGTTTTGAATTTCTGAATGAAAGTTGGGATGAATAAATGAAAAACAATCAGCAACTAAATTCTGGAAGACCACCAGCATTGTGGTGGGTCCCATCCTGGTGGAATGAATGTGTCTCTTCTAATACTGTTTAGGACTCATGCTAATTTAGCCAATAAAGCAAGAGATGGTTGTGTTGGTGAGTGGCCTGGCTTGATGGACTGGTCCTCTGCTGATAGTCACTCTATCACTTCTCCATATCCGTTACCAATCGGCCCCTGCCATTTATAAACTGAGCAGCTCCAAAAGGCTCTGCCACTTGCCATCATTCTCAGGTTGATTTTCCATTTCTAGCCCCTGGGGGGGAAAATGCTCCAGACAGCACATTAGTCTTTTGTCTGAACTAACTATCTGAAAAATACACTTCTTGTGGAATATTAGCAAGGACCAATTGGTTGTAATAATTCTGAAGGGAAGTTACCTCAAGTCACCCTTTCTGCTATACTTTGAGTTGATGAATAAAACATGTTCATTAAAACAGAATATAACAAAACCTCATTGAGCACCAGCCCTTCTCTTTATCCTCCATTTGCTCCACAATAAGGAGAAAATGAACAAAACCCATTGAAAGCATGACATACAGAATGAAAAAGAGCAAGAGCGCCATATATAAAACAAAGAAATGCAAAATAAAGTCACAATCTACAGTCCTATAATGGTGACTTAACTGTGAATAGTTTAAGAGGAGTATACTTGGGAATTTATTCTAGCATTAAGATGCACAGAAGTAAGATATTTTAACTCAGATATTTGAAAATAACACGAGAGTTGCAGTTACTCTACTTTTTAATGTATCGTTTAAATGTGCATTCCAATTTTTCATCAAGGGTACTCAATGCAACTAATGTCAAGGATGAAACTTTGGCAGCTATCTGCCTCTGAGTAAGGGGGGGAGGGTTACTTTCAAGTGGGTTAGATGGAGAAATGAAACTTCTACGATTCTCTGAAGACCATGAGAGCCTGAAACCTTTTCAAGGATACCAGAACAGGTGTGGATTTGAAGCAGACGGTTTCCATAACAAGGTGAACTTGTTTATATGGACTACATAAGATGTTGGGGGTTTCTCTGGGAAAATTATTGTTTAAGTCTATGAATTGGTGTTCGAACCTCCGAGTTAGTTTTACTTTGACATTACCATGCAGTGTATTCAATAAACAGTAAGATTTTGGAGACGGAATGAACCTGGAGTTTTATTTGGATTCTTGAGCTGGATGTTGACAACTAACAGTAATTTTGCAGTAAACATGTAACATTCAAAGCAAGCAAACGATTGACAAAAATAATTTCAGAAACTAAGCAACTGATCACATTACCTTTACATAAATTCAATATATTAGTTAACAGAAGATCCTCTAGTTTGTTAAATGTGTGTCTACAGGTAGTCTTCATTTAACTTCTGTCTCATTTAGTGATCATTCACAGTTATGATGGTGATGAAAATGTAACTTTGCAACCTGCCCTCAAATTTATGACAATTGCATGTCTATAAAGCCAAGAAAACTGAAGTAAGTTCATAAGCACACTTGTAGTTTCACTTAGTAACCATTTCACTTAATGACTAAGTTGCTGGTCCCAATTGTGGCCACTAAATAAGGACCACCTGTACTCACAATGACCAAATACAATATTTCAGGTTATCTATGTGTGGCGTCATACATGGCTTTGAACCATCCTTGTTTATGAAGCTATTGTAGATGATGAGGAGAGAGTGTGACATTTTTGCTTTCTGTAACAATCAGATGTCCAAGCTTACATTTGTGAAAGAAATGTATCAACAAATACATTAAAAAATCTGCCTGAACAGAATTAACACCTTTTTCCTTTGCCAAATTCAGTAGGGTCAATTATTCCCAGCATGGTGAGGACTATATTGTACATCTCCAAGAATAGGTGCAGTCATAGCTATTTGTATTTGCATGTGGTCCACTGTCAAAATGCAGTGCATCCAAGCATCAAAATGAAGACACCAGCCTGAAAAAAATGTGCATACTTATTACACTTAGAAAAGTATAATCTTCATTCCTTGCTCAGTTTTCTACTGACCAGATAAGCTGATTTGGTTTTATGAAACTATGATTTGTAAATTGTCATCTAATATTAAGTCACAAGAATCGAGGGAAGGGGAGAAAAGGATGATGATGATGATGATGATGATGATGATGATGATGATGACGACGACGATGACGACGACGACAATGGCATGATGATGATATCCTCCCCCTCTGGGTCTGAAATACTCAAATCCTTGGCCTGCCCTGTATGTATGAAAAAAGGGGCAGGGCTTCAATCGCATGTTTCCCATCATCATTTTGACTTGCACATTTAAATGATACACTTCTCTTTTTTTTATTATTGTAGGAGTAAAAGCTTGTTGCAACCTGCTCACTTCCACTTTGTTTAGGATCTTTTCCTCTAATGTCAAAGAAGCTAAGCCTAAAGAAAGAAGTATTGACCTCAGCCAATAATTTCATGCACCACTCTCACTTTTCCAGGCTTAACTTCCAAAGAATTCATTTATTTCTCACAATATGGAGAGTACACCTCTCCATCCCAAGACTTCTGGACTGAGCTGCCAATCGGAAAGAGAAAAAAAAAGGAAAGAAAAAAGAAAAGAAAGAAAAGAAAATACACCGAGCTTTAAATTGAATTCAAGATTGCCATTAGTCATCTTCACACACTTCCTAACGGCAGTGAGTTACAGTAAATTAGCTTGTTCCAAGCATTCTTTTAAGCAGGGTTGGCAACCTGCAGCCCTCAGGCCATACACAGCCCTTGATCTAATTTCAGGCCGCTTTTGTCCTAAATTCAAAAGCCCTTTGCAAACCGGCAGTTCAGATCTCCAGCAAGAGTGATCTACTTTTTCACAAATTAGCCAGCAGTGTGGGGATAAAAGAGTCAGAAGGGGTCTGGATGGAGGTCAGAAAGGGAGAAAACATTCACCCTCTCTTGACTTTGATGATACAGCACCCCATGGATTATTCCTGTGGGAATACCATTCTACACAGGGGAGAAAAGATTTATCCACCATTGTCACAAAGGGAAAGCTTAATTTTCCCTGATTTTCTTTATGCAACGAGTAAAAAAAATCCTAGGAAGAAAAAGAGAAATGAAAACTTTGCACCACATCTTAAAAGCTAGGATTCATCTAGTGCAGGCAGGCATGTCAAACTCGCGACGTCACGTGACGTCGCATGACGTATCGCGACTTTCCCCCCATTGCCGGTGTTGTGTCCTGGGCCTGCTGAATGACACAGCAGGCTCAGGAAGCTGCATAAGGGCCCAGGCAGACCACGTGGTTGCCCAGGACCAGACAGGCTGTCTCCAGCCTTGTGCGCATGCACAAGGTGGGAGAATGCCGAGGAATGATTGGCTGATGCTGTCCCTGCCAGGGGACTATAAAAGGGCCTGCGCCATTTTTGTTCTCTGTTCTGTTGGTGAATTGCAATAAAGAAAGACTGTTTTTTGTTACTCCGCTTCGTCTCCATGCCTCATCTTTGGGAACAGAACAGCCGGCAATGGGGTGGGCGCGATGCATCTGGCCTGCGGGCCGGCAGTTTGACATGCCTGATTTAGTGTTACAAACATGATGATACCTATTCCAGCCCTTCCCCCCAGCCCTACCCCTAGAAAACAGTAAAGAAAAACCTCAGGGCCAAGGCAATTCCTGAGAGCAAAGGTTGCATAAGAGTTCATGTTTCTTTACTGTTCAAAGGGCAATTGTTTTCACTGAGCATGGTAGGTGTTCCAGGAGAAATAATGAGGAAGAGGAAAGACACAGCAGGACAAAATAAAGTATAACACTGAGACTCTATTCAGTGCACTAGCCTGTCTAATTCTTCTGGAAACTTGGGGTGCCAATATAGCTCCAAGCATAAATTCGGTATTTCTCCCACACTGTCTATATTGCATCTTAACATTCTTACAATATTTTCTAGGGTGTTTTGGTGAGCTTAGCTGCAGACAGTCAAGAGAGCTGGGCATGGGTTTCAATGCTTTATCATTCCTTTTGCCTGCGTGTGTGTGTGTTGCAAATGAGCCATAGAGATAGTATTGTGTTATTTGTTTGATTTCAGCTTAATTTGTGATTTAAGCTGTAGTGGGTGGGTTAGCTCCATGTGAGAACATAGCCATTATGGTTTATTCAGCAAACCATAGTTAACAAGACATGCATTGTAACAGTGCCCCCAACCTATTCAGTGCCAGGGACCAAGGTTTTTCCGCAGACTGCCTACGTCCCGCACATGTGCAGATGGGGTTTTGCTCGTTTGCATAGCCCGGTTTTGTCCCACTGCAGATTGGTGGTGGTCCGCCACCCAGGGGTTGGGGACCCCTGCATTATAATACAGGGAGAGTGACTGAGAAAACATGGGTAGGTCCTAGAAAGAGTTCCTAAAGAGATTAGCGTGTTGCAGAGGGAAAAAAAGTGGTGAAATGGGGTTAAAATACACAGCAGGATAAAAGCCAGGGCTTTTTTTTGTCATAGAACGCCCAGAACGGAGTTCCAGCACCTTTTTTGGATGGAACCTTGTAGGGTAGGCAAGGCGGGTTGTATGACATGTGTGAGTTCCAGCACCTTTTTTTTTTTTTTTTTAAGAAAAAAAGCACTGATAAAAGCGAATGTTACTGGAATGCTGGGAGTGAATTTAAACTGGTGGATATACTGTGATTAGGCACTGGGAAATGGTAGCATATTGTAGAAAGCTATCAGTCCAGATTAAGGGACTGGGAACAGAACAGCTGTGAAGAACAAATGATTACATTTTTCATTGCAAAGGACAGCATGGAACAGAACAGATCTGTTCTTAATCTTAATGTCCGGATAATGCCATGGTAAAACACAGGACCTAGTCAGCAAACAGGCTAAAGTATCTAGACATTCATCATGAAAGGATACCACTTTGTAACATGGTTTTTTATTTCCAAAAAGTTTTTAAGCGTTGGCCAGGATTTCAAATTTTCTTCTGTGGACTGAGTAATGGTTACCAGTCACCTACCAAGTAGAATTTTAAACAGCTAATGAGGACGTTTTATAATTTCTATAATGTATATGTGCTCTAATAATCCTTTCTATTCAATAAACCAATGTTACTTCATGTGGACCAAGAAAAGCTGTCTTGATTCTGCTGAGATAAAAAAACAAATCTGGTTGGTCAACTTGCTAGAATCATTTGCAGAACATATCCATCATTCAGTAGACTGAAAAAAGAGTAATTGTGCCTGCTAAACTGATCAGACACAGCTGAGCTTTCTCCTTTTTTTCCAACTATCATGACTTCAACCTTTTAACATATTTCCTTCCCTTCTCTCTGTCACTCTTTTTTTCTCCACTATTCTATCTCACTTCTCTGTTTTATTTCTTTACTTGCTCTCATGCACTATTGTCCTGTATCTCTTCTGTGTCTTTTTCCCTTTTGTGTACTTCACCCACAACAACCATCATTGATGAAATAAAGAAGTTAGCTTGATGCTGTGTTGCTATCTTTCCTGGTGTATTGATCTGTATGCACTTTGAGACATAACTCTATTAGTTACCTTTCAGTTCTATTGAAAAACATCATAGGCTTAAAGCACTAGAGGGGCCATTTAGGTAATACACATCCAAACGGTAGAGTATGTATCTCTCTATCTCCATCACCATCACCATCTCCATCTCCATCTCCATTTCCATTTCCGTTTCCGTCTCCATCTCCATCTCCATCATCTCCATCTCCATCTCCATCTATATATCTATCTATATATCTATATATCTATATCTATATCATCTATATCTATATATCTACCTACCAGATTCTGTAACAGCTTTGTTCCCTATGCCATCCATCTAGTAAACTCGCAAGATTCCTTTTTCTCGCCATGTATATGTATACATCTGAACTAGACTGTGTTGTTTCTCTGAATCATGTGTGTGTGTGTGTGTGTGTGTGTGTGTGTATGCATTTTTTTTGGTCATGTTTATGCAGTGTATATTGGAGGTGGTTACCCTTTGAAAGCTGTATGCAACAAAATCTCATTTTAATGTATGCTGATTAGTGTACATTTAAAGTGACAATAAAGTTATTCTATTCTATTCTATTCTATTCTATTCTATTCTATTCTATTCTATTCTATTCTATAACATCTACATCTATATCTATATCTCTAGATAGATAACAGATAGATATTTCAATATGTCCAATTCTCAAAGACTGACTGGACAAGTCCCTGCAACTTTCTTGGCAAGGTTTTCCAAAAGAGGTTTGCCATTGCCTCCTTCCTAGGGCTGAGAGAAAGTGACTGGCCCAAGGTCACCCAGATGACTTTGGTCCAAAGCAGGATTAGAATTCACAGTCTTTTAATTTCAAACATGATGCTTTAACTACTATACCAAATTGGCTCAAACTATAACTAGCCAAATTCAAGGAGCCATGGAAACTGAACACAGGATATTTTTTTTTTTAAAAAAGAGTAGATGTAATTGGATAAAGCTTTACAGCTGGATGCTTAATGTTTTAATTTTCTTGGAACAGCTGATCTTAATGATACATCAAATTTATTTCTAGGTTTTTCTTAGCTTCAAGAACATTTGGTATGGGGTAATAGTCCTGCCAGCAGGTTGAAAGTACTATTGGATATTACAAATTAGCTCCATATTTCCTTGGACTGTATTTGGCCCTGGAGTTTACATTTCAAAACCAAGCATAAATTGAAAGTGTTAGGTACAAAAAAGTTGTTCTGTTTGGACCGCCTAATTAATTGAGATTAATTTAACTTTCCTTTTGCTCAGATCCTATAAAGAAATACGTAGGAGGAAAGGGGAGGGAGCATTCAGTTGTAAGCAGATTCAGATTTTGTTCTACAGTAAATAACATTAACTAAAAGTGACAAAGCATGTCAGCCCACAGGTATGAATGTTACATTATATGTTTCATTGGGATGTAAAGTATTACTTGTTACAATTAAAACTCTGACAAATATTAATCATTTTAAATATATCACACATGTTATCAGAACAGAGCCTAAAAGTGTACTCAAATAGGATTTCATATGCATTTCCCTTTTACTTCTACCTTCTCTCCTGTATGATTCACTTTGAATATTCACTGCAGTATATAATCAACATGAAACATGACAATTATATTTCAAAACAAGCAAAAAAAAAAGGTTGCAAGCTTATTCGAAAAGAAGCCAATTTTAATTCTTGGAAATTGATGAATGTACTATCCAGGATTAGTCAATGTTTCCTTAAAAAGAGGCAATTGTAGGAGCAAGTATCAGAAAAGGATAATCTGAGGATAAGTTTCCTGGAAAAATGTTACGTTTCAGTCATTAAAATACTTTACTATTACTTTAGATATTATTATGGTTGGTTGCAGTCAGCCATACGTTTAGACTGGATTTGGCATTTTTATTCACTTGTCAAGTCCTTCCTAAGGGCCTGTTGTGAGATGGTGTCAAAGGTATTATTATTATTATTATTGGTTATCTAAATATTATAATACTAGAATGAGTAATATCTACAGTATATAAAGCCTGCAGACATCTCCCTCAGTATCCTCCCAGGCCTTTGTCTCAACTGATTTTATTTTATGATTTTCAGATTATTTTAATTAAAAATAAATTAAATGGAAAGCAAGCATGTTGCAAAACAAAGTGCATAATATGTATTTCCTAGAGTGCTGCTGGGATATGCACTTAGGTTTTTGGTAAAGTGGTAGAAAATAAAATAATAGAGAAATGTGTCCCATTCTCCAGAAGAAGAAAAAAAGCAGAAATAAGCTCATAGTACCTTCCGGAACCCAAAGAGATCATGGGGAAGGCTTTTGGTAAATGCCATTTTGTGTGTGTCTTGCCTGGCCCTTTGCAGCATCCCCTCAGTAGGAAGGCCCATTAAAATGCTTTCACATCCCAAATATGACAATCAGCCCAAAAGCTTTTTGGACCCCTGATAGAGAAGAAAGGCATAATAACACACACTTTTATCTTTGAATTTAAAAACTATTGACAGAGGAAAAAAAATGCTTAAAGTTACATGAAGGAGTTGAGCCCAGGCAAGTTGAGAGAGAAAGTCAGACCCTAAAATGCATTTGAATACAAAAGAGGTTTTTTTTTTTTTATCCTGAATTACAATCGTATAAGAACATTAGGAGGAAAAGCAACAGAGTAGTAGTCATTTGCCACAGTGTAATTTTGCAGGGCCTTGTGTGAGGAGGAATCGCTTTAAATATGCTCAGATTTAATGATAACTTAGACTTGCCATTGTACATAATTTAGGGCCTTTTCAGTATGCAAAGTGGGCCTTTATGCAGCTATTGCTGGCAGCTCCCGTTCCATTACAATTTTCTTGGAAAGAGAATGCACCAGGGGCTCCATCTTTACCCTGCACAGCATGGGCTATGTTGAATTGTCTTTGAAGAAAACTTTTTCTTTCCCAAACTTCCCTGTCTTCCAAAAACAAGCTACATGGTTGCAGAGATTTTCTTTTTCACAAACACCTGATGAATAGTAAAAATAAGAAAACCAGGCACCAGTCATTCTGAAGAAGAGACACATCAATCTATTCCATTTCCAGCTGTCTCCTAACAAGCATCTGAGGTTTTCTTTTTCTTTCCTTCCTTTTCTCTCTCTCCACCCAACCAGTTACGTAAGATGAAAATAGCATGGTTGAAAACGGGCTCTTATATTTGCTTTTTCCTCCCTTCTCCTCCACATCTCTTTTGCCGTGTCTGTATTCCTCAGGTCCCATGCTGGCTGGGGAATTCTGGAAGTTAAGTCCACGTGTATTAAAGTTACCAAGTCTGAGAAACACCGCTTTAGGCAAACAACATGAATGGCAGCACAAGTAGGACTTCAGCATTTTCTAACAGGTGGGAACAACCTGTGCCTTTAGTCTTTTTGTGTCCCAGAGCCCTCAAAAGTCACACTACTGAATGTTTGACATGTATATGTCTTAATTGTTGCAGAGTTAAGCAACAACTCCCTACCCCCACCACTGAAATAATGTATAATCNCTTTAGGCAAACAACATGAATGGCAGCACAAGTAGGACTTCAGCATTTTCTAACAGGTGGGAACAACCTGTGCCTTTAGTCTTTTTGTGTCCCAGAGCCCTCAAAAGTCACACTACTGAATGTTTGACATGTATATGTCTTAATTGTTGCAGAGTTAAGCAACAACTCCCTACCCCCACCACTGAAATAATGTATAATCATCATCATCATCATCATTATAACTTTATTGTCACTTTGAAAGTACACCAATCGGCATACATCAAAATGAAATTTCGTTGCATACAGCTCTCAAAGGGTCACCACCTCTGATATACACTCCTTGTTCTTGGCCAACTCAAGTTACAGATCTTCCATTTTAGTCTCTAGGGAGCGAACGATGGCAAACAGGACAGATGGAAATGGAGCTCCATGTGGATTATCCCTCAAATTAGTTTGTATTCCTGCACGACAACCTTGCCTCCTTTTCTTTTTGTGATCTTATCTCTTCCACCTTTTCCTTAAAGAGGCTTCACTCCTTTTCGCCCCTGGAGCACGCTGCCACTGCCACCAACTTCTCCAAAAGCCTCTCTCTCTTCCTCTGGGCCTGCCGACAGCCTCATCCAGTTCCTTTGCTTCATAAGCCCCGGGACCTCTCCTCCTCTGCCTCCTTTGGAAACAGCCCTTATTTGCAATAGAATCCGTCGCTGGGCCAGCAGTCAGATCTTGCTGCCGGCAAAACAATTTCAAACAGCACCAACGACTTTTAACGGTCTCACCAACAGTTCCGAAACAGCTAGAAACTCGCCATGCCAACAAAGATTGTCAGTCGTATGTTGTATGTTACCCTAGTTCCACCACTGCTCAAACACATCACATTCAAGTCATAACACTTCTCATGTTTGAAATGATGATTCAAATGTACTTATCTTAGGATGGACTGTACACCTACATTTCAATATATAATTACAGACGTTCAGTACATCCGAAACATAAATATGTTTAATCTCTGGATGATGCCCTTGATAGTTTTGCACTTGAGTGAGATTAACAATGTAAACTTTAATAGCCCGTCATCCTTCTGTGGGCCCTTTGGTTTTATCCCCAGGCAAAACTCCTGCTGTATATGGATTGAATAAGGTCTGGATAAAGGCTCTGGTATTTAACCTATTGGTATAGCTCATCTATATATAAAAAAAGCTTGGCTTGGGAGTGCTGTCAATTTATTCATTTACTTATATATTTGTGAACATTTTGTGACATAAATTGATGCAGAGCAGATGTAGACATTTACCAGCTTCGTCCATTTAAGTCTGAAAGCCTTGCTTTATTGATGTGTGTGTAGGGCACTGCAATTTAGAGGTTTCTCTCTCTGCACGACACGCAACCAATCATTAGACTCACTTTGGGTGC
>NW_015389511.1:121247-142166 GCF_001527695.2 Protobothrops mucrosquamatus
CTCCATGGCATCGGACCTGGTTATCTCCGAGACCGCCTTCTGCCTCAGATTACCTCTCATCGGCCGATACGCTCCCACAGAGAGGGTCTCCTCAGGGTGCCGTCAGCCAGACAGTGCCGGCTGGCGACCCCCAGGGGGAGGGCCTTCTCGGTGGGAGCCCCCACCCTATGGAACGAACTACCCCCAGAGATCTGGGTGATTCCGGATCTCCCCTCCTTCCGCCGCGCCCTCAAGACATGGCTATTTAAGGTAGCAGGACTGGCCTAAGGGTTATCTTAATTTTGGTTTTAAAATAATTTTAATAAGAAAAGGCCAATAATTAATATTCTATTTTAATTACATTTTAAATTAGCATTTTTGTATTACGTACTGTTTTAAATGGCTGTAAGCCGCCCTGAGTCCGTTTGGAGAAGGGCGGGGTAGAAATTTAATAAAATCAAAATCAAATCAAATGTGTGCGCGCGCATCCCCACACACACATGTGCAAATGGGCCATACACGGTGGGGGGTGCTAGTGCCCATGCCCATGCCAAGCGGGCCATGTGTACCTGTGGCGGCTGCGCTGGCACACTCTTGCTTGTGCAAATTGGCTGCTAGCAGCCGCGCAGGGAGGGTGCACGCACACGTGTGCACAGTCACCAGCCATTCCCGGGGCCCGGTGGCCAACAGGCCATGGCCCGATACCGGGCTACAGCCCATAGGTTGGAGACCCCTGTTCTAGCGATATCTTGGTTTATGAAACCTCTCTAAGATAGCAAATCACTGCAAGAAGCGAGACTCAAATAGGCTTGGTTGGACTTTTACAACTCTTCTTCCAGCACCTTCGCCCATGGCATTAAATTAATGTTTCAAAAAGATGGAGTTTGAAAATAGTTTTTGAAAGATACATTTTCCATCATATTGTTGAATGAAGATTAATTGATTTTAAATTCATGACTAGATGAATGAATAGGTTAAAATCCTCACAGCTCATCAGACATAGGAAGT
Organism: Protobothrops mucrosquamatus; assembly: GCF_001527695.2. Lineage (NCBI taxonomy): Eukaryota > Metazoa > Chordata > Lepidosauria > Squamata > Viperidae > Protobothrops > Protobothrops mucrosquamatus. The sequence goes on from NW_015389511.1 coordinate 122,235, forward strand.
GTTATTATTAGCAATACCATTCTTGGGTTTATACACACATAACCAGACATGCACGGACACACATGATACAATAAAAAAACCTCCCTTTTTATGACCTATAATCCCTTAATTCAGGGTGGAGTCAGGGTGATTGGATGGAGCTGAGCTTTTATTGGCCAGATGCCCTTCCTGACGCCATGCGGAGTTTGGAGCAGATATTTTTTCTTTGTGCCTTGGGAGAGAAACATCTGCCACTACCTAAGATTGAACTCTCAACCTTCTGAGTGGGAGGTGAGCGTCTTCACCAGTAGACCACCACACCACACACATGGTACAATGTCTCAAAGAAAAAGGGCTGGGCATCTAAAAGGAACACTGAAAAACAGTGGCTAATTCACATCAGGAATAATTTATAAAGAATCAATATTATCTTTATAATCGGGTTACACTAATTTAACCTCTGTAGCTAAGCCATGAAACTGATTAAGCCTCAATTTATCCGTAGATAAATTCTGCTTCAACTATTTCATACTGAGCCTTCTTGTAAGCATGTAAGCAACCATCACGTGCTTCTGAATTTTAAATAGCTCTCCAAACAGGGTGAGGAGAGTTTAAAAATGACATATATACAATTACACAGTGCACATCATTTCTTCCTGAAAATGCTTTCAGCATTTGCATATAACCCAAGGCTTTTCTAATCAGGAAAAGCAGAAATGTTGTTGCTGGTAATAATGGTATTCTGCTCAGGTATCCCTGCAGATCAGAACTGTGCCTGATGAAAAACCACCTTTTTACTGCAACTAGACTGACGTCAATTCGAGTCGAAGAGTTAACCAGAACAAAACTGATCTATCCTCTTTATTTAGGATGATTTCTTCCCAGAAATCATTAGAAGCAGAGAGTGATTTCTTGCAATTGTCTCTATACCAGATCATTTGCATTATTATTCATGTGACTGTTAGAAGCATTCCGAGACCTGGGTTGCTATGATAGTAGGGGGAGGTTCTGTTAAAAATTAACAATAGTTTATCCAATTTTTTTTTTGAGAACAGTAATAGCTATTTTGCTTATATGTTGTTCAGAAATGGGTTAAAACAGAATTGGGTTGATCAAACAGAATCATGGGATATTCTGTTCAAGTCCACCTTGTTCTTCTCTCTGGGTTGTCTCATGTTTCCCAGTCTGTTCTGAGAAAGATCACTTCATCTTTTAGAATACACTGGGACCATTTTTAAATGGTCTTAGTTGGGTGGGTATTTATCCGGGGTGAGTTTGCTGTACTGTTCTGCTGTTTTGTCAGCAAAGAAATTCAATGGCTACCTTGAATAAAAAGGCATGGTAATGATCAGATTATTAAATAATAAGAAAACATGCCACATATACTTGCATTTACAAATGGTATAGGGTTTCCTGCCTAAGCAGGGGGCTGGACTAGAAGACCTCCAAGGTCCATTCCAACTCCTATTCTATTCTATTCTATTCTATTCTATTCTATTCTATTCTATTCTATTCTATTCTAGTCTAGTCTAGTCTAGTCTAGTCTAGTCTAGTCTAGTCTACAAAGGGTCAAATTGTCTAGGGATTGTGGCTAATTAGGCCATCTATCTGAAAAGAATTATCCTGTTCAAGACCTGTTACCTGCCATTAAACAGAAAGAAAATTCTGAATTCTGCCTAATGCAATATTTACCCTGAAGAAGCAACCACTCACATTAAAACATAGGGAATTGCTTGTGTGATTTGTAATGCCAGTATTTAATTTGCTGAATAAACATTAAATATAAAATTAGCAAGGGGTTCTCACTGAGTGCAGATCTTAGAAGAAAGACACCTGTATGATCCTCTTGTATGATGCTGTACAGTATATATGGGTTTTTACTATCTATGGAAAATAAGGATATTTTTCAAGAAGTTTGAATAACACTGGCAATAGCCAGTGGTGTTTGAAACTGCAGCCAGTTGGAAAAAGAAAAAGAAAAAAGGAAGAATCAGCAGTTTGCCAGTAAGGCATCTATGAGATTATAACAAGAGTCCACAAGTTCAATTTCCATCTTTTTGTTTGTGATAGTGACCTCACTTCATCTCAGTTTGAAATTCAGTTTCTAATTATGAATGCCTTTGGGGTGCAATAAAAAGAGAATCAGTACTTTTCCAAACTCCAGCATTGTTTATGTAGCCAAATAACAGCTCCCTACCCACTCAATGCATGAGTAAATTCTCCGCAGATCCAGGATAATCCTGAAATGTTTAGAATGACAATGAGCCAACCTTTATACAGGATACCTCCTAAAATTAAAAATAGCTCACTGCTCTGTGCCAAAAAAAAATGAGCCAGTGTGGTGTAATTCAGACATTAGAATGAGCAAGGAGAACTAAGTCCACCTTCAACTAAAAAGCTCAAGTTATTTTCAATCCAGACTATCTCATTGGACTGTTACTGTGAGAAAATATTGGAAGGCAGTGTTATATTTGTATGTTATATTCATGATTTGTAAATAGATTTAAACATCTGACTCTAGTAAAGCAAAGCAAAGCATAAAACAAAGAAGAAAATGCTGATGGTATTTGCTGTGACGTGGGGACTAAGGGAATGAAGTACAGTTGTGTAGGTACTGTGGAGGCCATCAATGTTATTACAAGGACACTGGTTCATTCAACAGTATGCCCCTCATTGCTGTACCAGACCCTCATGAGAAGGAATGATGGCAGAATTTCCAGGGATACTGAGGGCATTACAATAGTTTTGACACCATTTTTTATCTTATCTATAATTTCTGGCTATCTGTTTTTCCTCCCTTGCTGAATTCACGTTGGATATGGTGGACTGACTTGGTAATACACAGGTAATTCTTTACTTATGTAATTGAGCCCAGAATTATGCTGGTAAGTTATTGTAGTCATAAATCAAGACATCATGTGACTTGATTCAAAGTTACAATCATTTTTTATGATGGCCAATAAGGGAAAGCCATAGGTGTGAATGTGGTTGTTGTTAAGTAAATCCATTTTCCCCAATGGGTTGTGGGGGTTTTGTTGCCAGAAATCAAAAGTAAATGCTGGAAACCATCAAAAAAATGCTGTAAATTGCAGTCACGTGACTGCGGGATGCTACAAATGGCCCTAGAGGTGAGCCTGTTGTCAAGCACCCAAAATACAATCACATGCTCACAGATATGTCGTGTGTGGCCATTGCAACTCCAAATCTGGGTTGTAAATAGCTCTGGGGAGGTCTCTTGTAACTTCAAATGGTTATTAAATTACTGGTTTTAAGTCCAAGACTATCTGTAGTAATATACAGCCCCTCTAATCTCAGAATAATAGTTTACACTTAAGAAACTTTTTAATATTTAGTGAATAATGTTTCCAGAATATTTACAATGTGTTTAGAAATAGTATATGAAAAACATTAAAAAGTAAAACTACTATTTTTTGTTGATTTGTGTGTAATGTGTTCATAGAATCACACAGTTGGAAGGGACCTTGAAGGCTATCCTATTTGATGCATTTGTTGCTCCCTAAATGTTGATAGAATCAAACAATCATAGATTGGATGGATCCTTGGAAGTCTTCTACTCAACCCCATGCCCAAGACAGGAATCCTCTGACTACCCCAGACAAATGGTTGTTTAATCTTTGCTTGAAAACCTTCAGTGATGAAGCACCCACAGCTTCAGGAGGCAGGCTGCTCTACTGCTTAATAACTCTCAAGGTCAGGAGAATTCTCTTCTATGTGACTGCCTTTCATGTATTTGAAGACTGCTATCATGTCTCCTCTTTGCCTTCTCTTCTTTAGTCAAACTTATCCAGTTCCTTAACTGTTCTTCACAAGATTTAACCTCCAAATCCCTCACCATCTTTATTGCCCCTTTCTGATGTTTTCCATAGCATTCCAGATATGGTCAGATCAGTGCAGCTAGAGTGGAACTATCACTTCCCATATCTCTCTTGGTGCAACCCAAGATTGCATTCGCTCTTTTGGCAGCTGCAGCTCACTACTGGTTAATGTTTCATCCGTGGTTTACCAGGGCACCAAGATCTTTCTCACAAGTCGTACCACCTCCCTTGTATTTGAGCACCTGTTTTTTCCTACCTAAGTACAGAATCTACATTTCTCCAGTTGAATAGCAATTTGTTGCATAGGGCCTGATGTTCACATCTATCAACATCCTTCTGAATCTTGAGCCTGTCTTCTCAATAAATCCTCCCTCCCCTGCTTTGTGTCATTTGTAAATTTGTTGAGCATCCCTGGTACCCCCTCAGCTAAGTCATCTGTGGAAATGTTGAAAAGCCCTGGCTGGATCTGGGGCAGAACAGGAGATAAGCAGTAACCAAAGACATTATACATCCATCAAAAGCAGCCATAATTATGAAAATTACCAAAATTGTACGGAAGAGCTACAAAAGATGTCATCCGAAGGAGGTTAGACTTGTGAATATTAGCGCAACTGATACTTGTTGCAAGTAATAGGCCTGTTCATGCTTACCAATAAGGACATATTAAATGATGGTTTCTTTAAGTCAGTGGTTCTCAACCTGTGGGTCGGGACCCCATTTGGGGTCGATCGGCCATTTCAGGGAGGTCGCCAAGCAAGGCTGTCCGCCATTTTTTTTGTCCGCCATTTTTTTGTCCACCATTTTTTTACCCTTTTCCGGCGGGTGCCTTACTTCCCTTGGGCTGGGCCAGCTGGTGGTCGGCCTGCTCCGTCTCTGCCGCTTGCCAGCTACGCCTCGGCCGACGCAGGGGGCAGAACCACGCATGCGCGGCGCTCCCAGGAGGGAAAGTCCTCGACTTACGACCGGTTGGGTAGTCCTTGACTTACGACCGGTTGGGTAGTCCTCGACTTATGACCGGTTTAGTCCTTGACTTACGACCGGTTGGGGTCGCGGCATTAAAAAGGTTGAGAACCACTGCTTTAAGTGAAACTGCTTTCCCAGCTTCTATATCACTTCACCTGCTAGACTTTATTATTGAAACATTTCATAGCAACCTATCAAGGGGCAGAGAACAGAACTGCAGTCAAACAATGAGAAATATTTTGGAGGCTTATAGGTGTGCAGTGCTTCTTTGTTTCCTGTTTTGCAGACATAGAGTTATAATCAAATGGTTCTCAAAGCTTCTGAATTTTACATTCTTTACTGTCAAACAGTAAAGTATTACTGCAGTTAGTGAAACATTATTCATATTCCATTACTCCTAAACTCTCCACAATATTCCTTCATACCAAGCTAGAAGACTCCAGAGGACTCATTTTCTGTGTTAGCTGGATTACTAATGCTGACAGATTTTGTTCATTTGTTCAGCAGTTGCAGGTGGGGAGGTTAAATGAGCCACAGAGACCTTACAGCGAGACAGAGTGCTCCATTATCCCTTCCAAAATGACAAGGGTATGGTATAATATATACACCCATACAGTCACACGCGCACACATTACAAGGCTGTACTCATCGTTCCTGAATGAAATTCTGCTCCTTCAAATTGTACGTTGTTGAAAATCTAAGTATGAAAACTCATCCCACATTTGTATGCAAATTGAAATGGGTGTTTTAATGTTTTTGTCCATGAACTGTTAGCATTACAGTTACCAGGCAGGTATTATATTCTTTCTCAGTTTTGCTGTTAGTGAATCATAATATTAATAAAGTTAGCTCTGGCTTCTTCCTTCCTTCCCTCCTTCCCTCCCTCCTTCCCTCCTTCCTTCCTTCCTTCCTTCCTTCCTTCCTTCCCCCCTTCTTTAAAATATGCTATTGCAGAATGCAAGTAATTAGCTAGTTTGACCTGAACACGATTTTAGAAAACATTTAAGATTGGGAAGGGGCTGGGGGAGATATTATACAGCAATTAGCCTTAATATATGTTGCAGTATTCGAATGCAAAACTGATAAATGATCATTTAACTCCCAGTTACAGAATAAATTGCCCAGTCTGAAGTATGTTGCAAGAGTTAAAATGTCACATTCAGAGAATCATAAGGTTTGAAAGGTACCTTAATGTCTGCTAGTCCAGCCCCTTTTCTGGGGCAGGAATCACACCAACCCAGACAAATGACTGTCCAGCTTTTGCTTGAATACTTCCAGTTATTGCGCATCCACAACTCCAGGAGGCAGCCTGCTCTCTGCAGAGTGCTTTTATGGCCAGGAAATTCCTTCTTTTGAATTTGGCTCTCCTTCTGTAAAGCTTCCGCCCAGTGCTTTTTGTCTTACCCTCAGGAGCTATGAAGAATAAATCTACACATTTCTCCCTGTGACATGCTTCCAGGTATTTAAGGATTGGTCTCTCTCCTTACCTTTCCAGAAAGTTATATGTATTATTAATTACATTTTATATAAACAGGGGTTAGGGCTGGTAATTTCCAGCAAGCAAAGTTGGTGAGCATTCTAAAGCTCGCTTTGCTGTTTTTTTTTTAAATGAAAAATAAATTACTACTTACCAGAAAGTAAACAAACAAAACAGTTTTATTTTATTTTCTTGTTTTATGAAATGATTTCTCTTTGTAAAGAATTTATGTGAAGGTACCCGATGAATATTTCTTGTAAATAAAGGTGAGTCAGTGCGAAACCTTGATCGTGTTTCTAAAGCCATTAAAACAGTTCAACACAGAAGAAAAAATGTAATGAATTTGTTTATTTGTATACAAAATGTCATAATTTATCAATACTGTGCAGCAAAATATATTATCACTCACATCCCAAACTAGACAACATTTCACATTTTCATTCTCTCTTTGCCCTTTGAAAATGGCAATACTGTTTTGGCAGTTCAGCAGCTAAAAATAAAGTGCTATAATTACGTAGTCTTGGAATGCCTTCACTTCACAAATACAATGTACAATCTTGTATACATTCATGGTTTGTTTGTTTGTTTGTTTGTTTTTAGTTTAGTTTCACATAATCAGAAACTCCAGACCTGTCACATTCTCAAGAATACACATACATAAAGTGCTACTGTTTAAACATCTCCCCCCAAAACAATTTCACAACATGGATCTGGTTCATACCAGGCACTGTAATTCACAAAAGTTGAAAATTGTCACTTTGTGCAAACCTACACAGAGGGAGAAGTCACTTAAACATCACTGGGGGATCTTGAACGAAAGGACACTTTGGATTGAAAACAGCCACAGAAGAGAACCCACATGGACCTCTGAATTTCTTGGTTTCTGTAGGCATAAATTATGGGATTGATCATGGAGTTGTAGGTAGCAGGTAAAAGGGTGGCATAAGTGTACACCGCAGGGTAGTTTGAATCTCCAATGACACAGTAGATAGCAAAAGGTAACCAACTGGCCCCAAAGGTTCCAAGGATAATAGCGAGCGTAGAGACTCCTTTTTTGGTTGCAACATAGTGAGATGCGGTTAAGAAGTGCTGTTGGAGTGCGATTTGATGTGCATGCCTGCAAACTATTTTGCAGATTTTAATGTACAAGTGGAGCATAAGGATGAAAATGAAAAAGAAGGAGGCAGACAACAAAGTCACATTGCTTTTGGTCAAAGGTCTGGCAATACTGCATGATGAATAATCTTCCATACAATTCCAGCCTAGGACGGGCAATAGTCCTAAGCAGAGGGACACCCCCCAGGTGATGATTAGCATCATATGAATACAAAAAACAGTCTTCTCAGAGTAATAAGTCAGTGCATTGTACAGAGAAAGATAACGATCTACTGTGATCGCTAATAAGCTACTCACAGAAGCAGTGAAAGAGGCAACTAGGAAACCAACGGTAATAAGGCTGATGGTTTCTGACTGGATCACATATTGGAATACAAAATTAAGGATTAGGCCAACTCCAGCCAGGAGGTCTGCTGTGGCCAGGCTGCCGATCAGCACAAACATTGGGGTTCTCAGACTGGGAGTGTAGAATATAATGGCCACCACAATGGCATTTTCACAGGCAATAACGGTTCCGGAGATGCAGAGCATAATATCCCAAGGATTGAGGACAAAGATAGGGAGCTTGGAGGAAAATTCCAGCGAAGAATTGCCCCTGCTGCTCTGAATCCAAGGTGCCGCAGCCCCGGTCTCGTTCAAGGGGAGGCTTTCGTTCATTTCTGCCACAGCCAGCAAAGCCACCTGCAAAGGGGGAAAGACCAGAAAGAAGAAAAGGGGGTGGTTAAAATAAGGCAAAGTCCATTTCCCTGCAGCCTCTGCAAATACATAAGAAGTGCAAGAATGGCAACGAAGGCAAAAAGAAAAAAAAGGAAAAAAAAAAAAAGAATGAGGAATAGAGTGTGAAATCCAGCAGGAAGGTGAAGGTAATGTATGAAGGAGGGAGAATTAATCGGAGCAGGAAGGAAGAAAAGGAACGGAAGTCGGTTCACATCGGTGACGGAGCCCGGCTTGCAGAAGCCGCCGAGTGCTGTCCGTGGTGCTGAACCTCAAGTTTCCTTTCCCGCCCCATCTACCTCTTGCCTCTTGCTCTACGAGCAGAGTTCTCGGGCGCCGTCCAAGCGCAGGTGATGGGCTAGCTAGACCCCAGTCCTAAAAAAAAAAAAAAAAAAAAGCCTCTACTTGCTACCAGGAGCACTTTCTTCTCCCCGGGACTGCAATTCTCCCACCTTACACGCCCCCCGAACCGGCAAGACCACTTCCTTACTCGGATTCGATCTCAAAGCTGACCGCTGCTTCTCATGAGTGTCGGCTGCTTTCGCCGCTGATCCGCTCCCGTCGCGTGGCTGCAGCCGCCTCTTCTCTTTGCCTTTGGCGGGCAGGAGCCGAGGAGGCGGAGAATTGGCTGGCGCCGCTGCAACCCTCCGTAGCCCGAGAGCGAGGGAGAAAGAGCGGGAGCCCGAGACCGCTCCGAGCCTGACGTAAATGGCAGCGAGGCGAGGGCAGGGCGAAACTCTCCGTTGCGCTCACATGGAGCTCTGGCTCACATGGAGCTCTGGGGGCGGAGAAAAGGCGCGGAAAAAAACCCTCCCCAGATGGTGGCATTAAACTAAGGAAAGGGCAAGCGCTGCCGAACTTCCAGAGGGGGGGGGGGAAACGAAAAGCGGGGGGGGGGATATAGTGATCCTAATCACAACTGGGAGAAAGGGAAGAGTGGAGAGAACGTGTGGAGTGATGGGAAGAAACCTGAACCCAGCTGGAGCGGAGGAAAGTGCAGTGTGTGGATAGGGTTGCCAGGTCTGCTTCCAAAAAATAGCGGACAAGCGGTGTGTGTGTGTGGGGTTAAGTAGTAAAAAAAGTAGACCGTACAGCTTTAGATTACGTACCATTTCATCATAAAGCTTTTGAATAAAAAAAAATGTCCACTATTTTGTGGGAAAAAAATAGTGAACATAATGTGAAAAAAGTGGACTGTCCACTCAAATAGTGGACACCTGGCAACCCTATAGTGTGGAAGGGAGCCATCGGAAGCCGGCAAACCTGGGGGAGAGGGGAGAAGGGGAGGGGGAGAAGGGGATCCTGTAAGGCAGGGGTCTTCAAACGTGGCCCTTTTATGACCTGTGGACTTCAACTCCCAGAATTCTGGGAGTTGAAGTCCACAGGTCATAAAAGGGTCACGTTTGAAGACCCCTGTTGTAAGGAGTGCTCAGCGTTGAGGGCAGTGCCCCCAGACAGAAGTATGGACCCTCTGAGGCAGACGATAACCACTTTCTGAAGATGAGAGATGGCCTGAAGCCTGAGCCGGTTCAGCGAAAGTAAGGTGGTCCACAAAGTATCAACTGAATACTACAGGCAGCTAATCCTCCAACTCCTTCATGGGCTCTGTGCCTATTGGCAAAGCAGTGCTGTGTTGCACTTGCCTTGGCCATTTTAAAAGCGGCCGTTGCATGCAAGCAGCCCCAATAGGTGGCAGCATGTAGCCAACCTTGTTTTATCCAAGAAGCTAAGCAAGATAGGCTGTGGCTATTATTTGAATGGGAAACCAACAGAGATTTCCAGAGTGTAGATTAGATTGGAAATGGGAAAATACACTGTGGGATTTTTCTTGTGGCCAAGAAAAGTGGATCGATGTGCAATAGAAACTGGAAGTCAAACTTGACTAGAGGGTTCTTTTACCACTTTGTGAACCCACAGAGTGGGTTGGTTCACTCTTGGTTCAGAGAGAAGATATTGGCTCATTTCCAATATCTTGGAATGTCAATTTTCTTCCTTAGGTGTGAAGTCCAGAGGGTATTCCATGAGTTGTAGGAAAAAATGAAATGTTTAAACAGCTAAATAATTAACATAATACTTTATGTGCAGATCTCATATCTAGGCATTTTTAAAGAGCCAAAAGAATCTCTTCAAGAGACTACAGCAGTAGAATACGCTCTGGAGTAGGAATACTCTTCTCCAATGTTGTGCCTCCATACTGTCAAACGACATTTCCTAAAATTGTAATCCTAATAATCTTGAGATACAGAGTGCACAAAACAACAGGTAAGTCTGTTCCTGCAGACTCTCATTCTATAAAATACACTTTCACAAATGAAGTTAAAATGCATCTTGTTGAATGGATTCTGATTTAACTGAAATCACCAGGATGGTGAAAGGCATAAATGAAAGCCAATTTTCTTGAATGGATAAAAAGCTGAATTAAAACCCAGATACACATATAATAAACTATCTTTGGTTTATATTACATCACTTTTTCACATCCTCGTTTTCCCAAATATGTAACAAAAATAACAGAAGGGCTTTTTTGGACTGCTTATAAGCACAATGATTAAAAATCCAGACAGCTCTTTGAAATTTAAAGTACCATATTTAAGAAGAAATAGTATTGATAACAGTAATTCTGATTAGAACTGGTGAAAACTGTTAAGCAAAATTTCTTACTAATTTTTACTAATTAGTTTCTTATTAATAACTCATACCTTATGGAATGATCCCCTAAGGATGTGCAGCTAGTTCTGTGGGGCACAAATAATATTCTATTTTTACATTATGATTCTGAAGGGATATTAGACTGAGCAGGTACACTTAAACTGCCTCATGACCCTGGAAGGGAAGAAGACAGATAACAAAAACCCTTTTATCTTTTCCATGATGTGAAGGGACAATGTATGTATTAGAACAGGGGTCTTCAAACTTGGCTGATACTCAGCGTGCCTGGCTGAGGAATTCTGGGAGTTGAAGTCCACAAGTCATAAAAGGGCCAAGTTTGAAGACCCCTGTATTAGAAGAAGCTAGTATCAGTAGAAAGGTTGGCTTGGAGCTCATTAGAAAAGCAGAATGTAGAGGCCATGGATCAGCCCACAGTAAAGTCACCCTATGTTATTAGATTCTATATTCCTGCATTAAAAGTCATGTCATAATTGCTTACGTTGTTTTTGTAAGTCTTGCCATTTCAAAAAGTATATAACAGTGGTGGCGAACCTATGGCACGGGTGCCAGAGGCGGCACTCAGAGCCCTCTCTATGGGCACGCGCACCATTGCCCCAGTCCTAGGCCTTCAGCTGGGTTTTATAAAACCTTTTCGCTTTAGGCCTCTGCCGCCGTGTACCAAAAAAAAAAGGGTTCAATCAATCAGTCAATTTCAACTTCTCGCGGGGAAAAAAAAGATCTTGCAAAGTTGGAATTGATTGATTGAACTTTTTAGTCCCACCCAGTCTGCCGTTACCACTGCAGCCATGTCCATCCAATGGGCCACACCCATCCAATGGGCCACACCCACCCGGCACCCAACGATGCATAAGTGGGTTTTGAGTTGCAGTTTGGGCACTCAGTCTCTAAAAGGTTCGCCATCACTGGTATATAACCTGTAAAGGAGGGGTGTGTGTCATGGTTCAGAGATTAAAGACGCTGAGCTTGTCAGCTGGAAAGCTGACAGCCGGGATTCAAGACCTGAGCACCATGCAATGGGGTGAACACCTGTTACTTGCCCCAACCTCTGCCCACTTAAGCAATTTGAAAGCATGCAAATGTGAGTAGATAAATAAGTACCATTTTGTTGAGAAGATAACAGCATTCCATGCGCCTTGACGTATAGTTATGCTGATCACATGACCATGGAAATGTCTTCAGACAACACTGGCTCCCTTGGCTAAGAAATGGAGATGAGCACCGTCCCCTAGAGTTGGACACGAATGGACATGTGAGATCTTTACCTTTATAACCTGTAACCTTGCTGGATTTAGGGTTCTTCTGCATTCTTTGGGTGAGGGAGCCCAGTAATCATTGTAGTTATGGATGCAAATAAAAATACTTTGTTGCACCTGGTCCCCAAACACTTTGTTTCTTTACTTAAGTGGGCATTTTCTTTCACAACAATTCCTTAAGTCACAGAATTTTAAACAGCTGAAACTGTATATTTTAATGAGGAGTTATGCTGCTGTTTATTAGTATTTTATTGCTGAAGTTCGGGAAAGAGTGCTTTATAATTTATGTGGTTCATTTAGTATTGTTTTCTTAATTTTAGAGCTTCATTAATATGCTGCTGCATTTTTAGGTCTGTATTTTGTTCACTGCCCTTTGGTCAAAGAAGAAATACTTTATAAATATTTAAATGAGTGAATGAGCATAAAACTGCTCTCAGACAATCCACTGCTATGCCCTGTGTAAACGTCAACAGATTTTCACAGAACTGATTTTCAAAAAACTTTACAAATGACAAAATAAATAATTTCACACTTAAATTGCAGTCCTAGGTCAGAATGATCCATTGTGGACTTACGCAACTTTCTTCAAGGGAATATTGGAAGGGAGAAGGTTGAGACAGTGAGAGCAAATTTGAAATTTAACTGGTGGGAAAATAGCCATGTATCAAAACAGGGAGCAGTTCTCTTACATTTTTTATTATATTTATATTCAATATATATTCTTTTCCCGAAGAAAGTTTAGGGTTAGTTAAAACAAGGGTGACAATTAAATTGTCTTCTCACATCACTTCTTGCATCCAAACACTGCACAGCCCTAATACGTTTTGTTGGTAGCAATCTGGTGAGATTTTTTTCATTCCCTAAATCTTCGGAAATGTTCTGAAAACAGTTTGTTAGACACTGATCACTCACAACACTTTGCCACTCTTCAGAAGAAGGCCAGTGGTCCTTCCAGTCAAATAATGAGGAACTTCAAAACTTGGTCTCTAGTCAGCTCCACCTTCAGTGTTGTCTGGCTGCATTTGTTTTCCTAGGCAATCCCCCCCCCCCCCAAAAAAAAAACAAACTATCACTCAGTTAAAAAGCATAATGCCTGCAAAAAGGTAAAGGGTTCCCTGTCCAGTCAGGTCCAACTCTAGGGCATGGTGCTCATTCTCTGTTTCTTGGCTGAGGGCATAAATCAGACATGTCAAACACAAGGCCCGGGGACGGATGCGACCCGCGAAGTGGTTTCATGTGGCCCGCAAAGCCATCCTGGAAACAGTGAGGGAATGGCCCCCGCTGCCTTGGCCCTGGCCCAGGCCGGCCGGGAGCCAATGTACAATTTTGTGGTGGGCATCTATGCTGAAACGCATTCAGTCTTAGCTCCACAAGGCTGTCTAGAAACAGCAAGGAACCAGCCCCTGCTTGTCAGCCTCGCCCCCTGGGTGCATGCTGGGGAGGTGTCACCCTTTGTGAGGAATGAAGAAATGCACCATGCCTTGGCGCTTGCCCCGGTCCCACCCCCTTCTGCCAGAGACCTTCAGATCTGTCCCACTCCTGCCCAGGCACCCACAGGCACCCTTGATGTGAACGATGTAGAGCTGGCCATGCCCACCCAGTAAGCCACACCCACTCCATCCACACCCACCCAGTAAGCCGCACCTACCCTGGCCACACACACACCGCCCCCCCCTCCTAGGGCAACCGCAATGCTGATGCGGCCCTCAATTAAATTAAGTTTGACACCCCTGGCATAAATGAAAGCCAATTTTCTAGAATGGATTAAAAAGCTGAATTAAAACCCAGATACACATATAATAAACTATCTTTGGTTTATATTACATCACTTATACATTGTCCAAAGATATGTTCTATGGTCATGTGACCAGCATGGCTATATGCCAGAGATGCACAGAACACTGTTACTTTCCCACTGAAGTGGTACTTATTTATCTACTCACATTTGCATGCTTTTGAACTACTAAGTGGGTATGTGCTGGGGCAAGGAACGAGTGTGCAGCACTCTGGTCTCAAACTCAGGCTGTCAGTTTCTCCAGCTGACAAGCTCAGCATCTTTAACCATTGAGCCATCGCACCCCCCGTACAATTCCTGCACTTTAACCAAAACAAGGGCTACTCATTTTATGATGTAAAGCAGTGTAAAGCTTTGACTTTAGCAGGGTGGGAAAATAGCCAAGAACCTGGGGGGGGGGGAGGCAAGAGAGTTCTCATCAATCAGAATCAATCTACTTTGCACCTTTACCAATAATGCTGAAAGTTACCTTCACAGTATTTCTTCCTGCACCATAGCTGAGCCATCATAGAACCATGGAGTTGGGAGGAACCATTTAGATCAGGGGTGTCAAACTGCCGGCCCGCAGGCCGGATGCATCACACAGAAGCCACGCCCACCCCATTGCCGGCAATGGCAAAACAGTCCCGATACATTGCACGACGTCACGTGACGTGAGTTTGACATGTCTGATTTAGATCATTAAGTTGACTGCAGGAATGTTAATGGACTTGTCTGAAGAAGAAGAATTCTAGTGTCATAATACAGGCGCTCAGAGTCAATTCCAGCTGATAAAATATTACATGTGGAAGAGCCACATCTTAATCACAGTTCATAGACATCATTTGCATTAATGTGCAATCGTTTAATGTGCAATCAATCAATCAATCAATCCATGCATGTTAAATATTGTAAATTGTGTAAGCATTGCACACATAGTTCTATACACAAAATATCTTAATATACCTACCCAGAAGAATCATATACTGTGCATGAGGCACTGGAAATGCTACTGTGTCATACAAAGTTAAGAGATAATTTTTGTTTAGCTAAAAGCAAACTAGGTTATTTTAAGAGATGCTGATTCCTGGCAAATGTTTTTTTAAACAATATTAGTCCCACGAAGGCTGATGGCTACTTGCTAAATAAAATATCTCACTCCATCAGGTTAAGGGATAAGATTAAACCATTTTAAATTTCAAGGAAGCAATGAAGTAGGAATGATGTAAAAATAGAAATACTGTATAAGTTTTTACAGCTGGCAGAGAAGGTGACATTATGAGGGCTTCAAGGCCCTGATGTTTGCTTTGAAGGAAATGGATACCGGTTGCATTAATGCACTGTCATATAAATCTAAAAGAATAAACAAAATGTTCGTGCTTTCTTGATAAATGTAAATAGAAGGTTTTCCCCCTTACAACTATTCTTGAGAAAAGTCAGCTTTTTAGGGCACATGTCACTAAAAAGGAACAGAACCTGGTGGAAGGGAAACAACTTCTACATTGTTGTTTTGGATAGCTCCAAAAAATGGTAGTGGAATCCATGGGTGGAAAGGATAAAGTGATGGACAATTACTTCCCCATCTGCTCTTCCACTGCAGATATTCTACATATATATATACATGCACATATACAGTGGGTGCTCCAACACTGGAGATTTTTAAGAAGAGATAGGACAACCATTTGTCTGAAATGGTATAGGGTCTCCTGCTTGAGCAAGGGGTCAGACTAGAAGACCTTCAAGGACCCTTCCAACTCTGTTATTCTGTTATATACATAAATACACATATACATATACATAATAATGTATCCCTATTTAGTCATTACAAAAAAAGTAATTCTGTTTTTGCTTTAAGGCTGCAGGGCTGGAGGATGGGGTAGTGTGTATGCATGTGCATTCTTTTGTGTTGTATGTGAAACAAATGGTCTGCATGTATAAGGAAATTAATTTTATAATTGGGGTACCTTATTTTATAGGCAATTAATATTCATGAATAACTAATTTTTCCTCAAGCTTTACCCTTTTTGAGAGTGTGTCTTCTAGCCACAGCTTATATAAACACTGACATGCTAGTGCAGATCCATAGATTCATTTATTGGAGGGAGATTTTCCCAAGATTTGTTTCAGTTATGTATTGCACATGATTTTTGACTAGAGTTATTATTGGCTGAGGGGAATATGAGTGGAGTATACCAACAGTCCCTTTCAGAGGAAAGAATATCAACAATGTGTTAAGTCTCGAAGCCTAGTCTTGCTGGTGCGACGGACATTGCTTCTCAACTTGCCAACAAGCTTGGGGGGAGGGGAGAGGTTTGGAATACAGACTTCAAAGATGAAGGAAGCAGAACGTGGGATCCAAGGACAATTGTCAGGTGTCTGGCTGGGTCTAGAATGCTTTCTCACAACAATATCTTTCAACTTGATTTGGCAACGTGACATGACCCAGAGGGAGGAGGAAGAAGTCCATGGTTTTACTATAGTGGTTTGGGTGGAGTCTGGTCAGAGCCGGTTTTACTTTCATATGTGCCAATATGGCGTACTCAATAAAGTTTTGCATTAAGAGCCTGAAAAGTCTCAGAGGTGTTTGCTTGGTTAGGTTCGCTAATTGGAACCTTGACACAATGCTATTAATCCCCACTTCCAGCCTGGGGAAGTAATTCCAGTAGGCAAACCACCAGTGGTCTTGGCCTCAAACCTTTGATGAGAAAAGGACAATTTGTAAGTGGTTCATGAGCAGGCAGATCATAAGTTATTTTGCAGAAGCAAGTTTATAAAGCTATTTAGCTGGGACAAAAAGTTTTACGTTCTCTTCTCAAAGTAAGGAAAGAGCTACTGAAAGAGCTAATATTAACTGACTGTGAGGAATCACTACTCCCACCCAATTCCATAATATATGCCAGATCTGCCTTCCCCAGACTGGAAGTGGGGATTAATAGCATTGTATCAAGGTTCCAACTAGCGAACCCAACCAAGCAAACACCTCTGAGACTTTTCAGGCTCTTAATGCAAAACTTTATTGAGTACGCCATATTGGCACATATGAAAGTAAAACCGGCTCTGACCAGACTCCACCCAAATCACTATAGTGATTTAGCTTGGCACATTTAATGCACTGTCTTCAATGTTCAGGGTGGAAAAATACCTACATATCTGCAGTGGTATCTTGGTACTCAACTGCTTTGAAACTCATCGAATTTGATACTCAATGCATTTTGACGTGAAACTTTTGTCCCGGTACTCATCATCTGTTTGATACTCAACGCACAAGCTAGAACTTGTCAGCTGCCTTTTGACTCACTACATTATTCCTTATGGGAAAAATTTGTTTGGTACCCATGATTTTTGGTACTCATCATGCCTCTCAGAACCAATTAACAATGAGTGCTAAGGTACCACTGTACTTTACAGAGAGGGTTTGTTATTCAGGAAGAAGCAGTTAAAACTGAGTTCATGTGTTGTTGTACTGTGGACGTAATGATAAAATTCACCATCTGTATCCACTTTTGAGTAAGTTTCCTGACAGACTGGACAAATTTTATATTGCATATCTGCTCACAGATCATAATGATGATGCTTCTTTTACAGTTGCCAAATTCTGCTTCAGACTTCATACAATTAGGAACAGATAGTGTAGTAATTATTACTCAAAAGAAATAATTAGGCAACTTTTAGACTTTTATGACATTTTATACTACTCTGTCATATGAATACATTTTTTTCATTTATACTTTTGAAAACTAATTTCTTTTAATGTAGTAAGTATTACTAGTCTTAAGTATTTAAGATTACACCACTTTATGACTTGTATTTTATTGCTCTGAATTTTTTATTTTAATATTATTTCCAATTTATTTAGACATTTTTATGCATTTCCATTCAATCTCTGTAAATACTATGACATAACTGGTCAGTGACTATAATAAAAATGTTCTGTTCCATTCTTCTACAATTATATTTTCTCTCTCGATTTGGTAAGCATCTAATGGCAATGATAGCATGCTGCAGACTTTTGAGATAGAAAGAGCCAGCCTAAAAGACACACTCTTATACCACTTGACATTTTAATATGTTATTCCTTCCTCAGTTTCCAAATGACCATGCTGTACTTATTTTATTTACATTAATAAATATCTGTACTCAAAGTTCATGCCAAAACAAATGCACGTCTTCTGGGTTCCAGGAAAGAAAGAAAGAAAGAAAGAAAGAAAGAAAGAAAGAAAGAAAGAAAGAAAGAAAGAAAGAAAGAAAGAAAGAAAGAAAGAAAGAAAGAAAGAAAGAAAGAAAGAAAGAAAGAAAGAAAGAAAGAAAGAAAGAAAAAGAAATCTTGGAATGGTTTCATCTGATATAAATCTTAATGTTCAAATTTCCACTGCAGAATCTTTCAGGGGAAGAATTCATACCATCCATCACTTGAATTTTTTTCTTTCCCACAAGATACAGAAATATATGTATACATAACATGGGGATGTGATGCATCTTTCTCTTTTAATTGTTGTCAGCATTCTGTAAGAGATAGAGACACATACTGTGATGGTGTCATGACACAAGGAATAATTCAGCTTGAATTTTCAGTGAAATCCTTGTATCATCTGAAACCAACAGATCCACTCTGAAACTGTTTGTTCTGCTATTTCCAGTTGTGATAATAGAAAAGTCCATCTTGCTTTCATAATAACATTTTATAGGTGTTATAGATGTAGTCACAAAAGCATCTTGTTCCCATAGTATATGCAGTTCTTTTTTTTTCTATTTTCTTGAGTTGTTTTTGGATTAATAACTTATTGTCTTAATCACATTTTCTCTGAATCACCTCTACATTATTAGCTTGTTTTTTGGTTTTGAAAAAGCTCATAACATGGCTCCTTGCCTTCTCTTTTATGGCTCCTGCCCTATAGAACATTCTCCCTCCTGGTCTTTCTGTAAGGGCCGGGTTGGGATGTTAGCTGAGCCCAGTAAAATGCACCTGTGTTGTGAATTTGTTATGGTGTCTCATCTACTCTTACGTAAGCAAGTTGAGCAGCCATATAAGTTCTACAAAGAAATACATTTATTAAGGACCAAAGGTTATACGTCTCTGAACTTGCAAACACATCATGATTGGTTCATATACAGAGTCAGGTCACTCCAGCCTCTCAGTCTTTTTTCTCACAAGAGAGAGTAAAAGTCCATTAACAGAGGGCAGATGAAGAATTGAGTTTCCACCATTCCCAGCAGCCTCTAATTAAAGTTAGAAATTACTAAAAAGCTTTCATAGCTCTGAAAGTTAAAGGAAAGAGCCAGGTGCTTTAGGTTTTCTATTTCTGTAGAAATAGATAAATTAAGTACATAGGCAGGATTTTCAGCTAGGTTTTTTTAGTTCTATTTTTTATGTTTGATCTAACCTTTCACAAGTATCTCAGGCTAAATTCATGAAGTATATATTTTCTTTAGAATCACCTTGGAATCTATAATATTTCTGAAGTGTCTCATTATGATGTTATATTTGGGGCAGTTTATAGTAGACATGCACCATCTTTGTGCAAAGTACTGTTGTTTCTTTCTGATTTTCCTTTTTTAACCACCTAGCCTATTTGACTGTAACCTGTAATTTGTCTTCTTCTATACTGAATGTTTGCACTTCAATACTTAAAACTGAAAAGGTGGATTATATTTTATCCTTTTTAAAGGTTACCTTTGTTTTTCTTCTGTGAGATTAATTTATCAAAGGACTGAATCCCTTAGCCATCACACCTCTGCTCTATGTAATCAGGAGGTAGCACTATCAAATTGTTTCCATTTTTGTACTTTGACTTTTTTATCATCAGAAAGGCAACACAGGTATGAAGCCTCATATATGTCATGGCATCATTCACCTCATTGGCATGTGTGAACCAGTTCTAGCATCTCAGTGTGACACCATCCACATAGGCTAGTCCCATGGGGACAACTCAGCAGCAGACAGATTACACACACAAACACAATTCCTCGCAACTGGTTCCAATATCTGAGGGGAAATAAATGTATCTGTTGGGACCCGATGCACAAATAGACCTGACACTTTCTTCCTACGCTGGCAATAAGGGGAGGGTATACCCCTAATACTAAAAGTCAAAGAGCTCAGTGAAAAAAAATGGATTAAGATTAAATATAAAGATCAAACTAGTGACAACA
>NW_015389511.1:144734-147150 GCF_001527695.2 Protobothrops mucrosquamatus
GTTTCCCCCGGTATTTACCCAGTGAGCCGTCGAACACGTCCGGGAACTCCTCCAACAGCTGCTCGAACTCCTCCTTGTGGATTCTGTGTAGGCCGGTGAATCCCAGGCCCAGGGGTTTGAGCCACTCGACGCCGAGCAAGGTGGGTCGATGGCCCTCCACAACGGTTAGCGGCAGGCGAGCTTTGTGTCCCCAGAACGATACGTCCACCCGTCCTCGACCTAGCACGCGAAGCTCGTGGCCGTTGAAGTCTACGAGCCGTCCCGTTGGTTTCTCCAGGGCGGTGTGGGACAGCTCCGGCAGCAGTCTTTTGAGCTTGGCCCACGACATGATGGAACAGATGGATCCCGTATCCACCTCCATCTTACATGGTTGCCTCCCGATCATGACCGTTGCGAAAAACTTTTCCGCACCAGTCGAGTTGGTGTGGCTGACAACCATGTGATGCACTTTACGCTCATCCTGGTCGTCGTCGTAGCCCCTTCTCTGGTCGCGCCTCCCTTCGGGTCGGGCTGACCCCTTCCATTTGTTCTCACGTGGTTTATGGGGCGGTGAGCGGTGTGGCGGTGAGCGGCGTGGTGGGGATCGTCGTGGTGGAGACGTGTGCCTCCGTGGGGGCGAACGCTGTTTCCTGGAATTTGTGCGCGAGGCTCGGCATGCTTTTGTGATGTGTCCTCGCCTCAGGCAGCGGCTGCACGTGGTGTCTAGGAACCGACAGTTTGCTCGTGTGTGGTTCCCCCAACACCCTGGACACTTGAGGTCGTCCCGCTCGTCTCGCCATGCTCGCTGCTTCCGGCTGGTAAAGGTGCGATGGACGGTCTCTTCCTCGCTGGCCTCGTCCGATTCGGTGGCCTCCGGATCGGGGGTTGGCTCGCGATGGGTGCGATGGATGTCCCCCCGTCTCATCTCAGTGGCCGTGGATTCGGACTCTTCTGCGGCGAGGGCCTCGTTTAGGGTTTCGCTGAGGGTGAGACTTCGACGCACGATGAGTTGCTTCTTCACGTGCTCGTCCCTCATCCCCATGACGAGTCGATCCCGCAGCATATTTTCCAGGGCGACGAACTCGCAACGGGCTGCGATCGATCGGAGCTCTCCGAGGTACTTTCTGATGGGTTCGCCCGCCCGTTGTCGTCGGTTGTAGAAACGGTTCCTTGCGACTAGGAACCCTTCGGAGATCCCGTACTGACCAGCCAGCAGACGTTGGATATCTGCCCAAGGAGTGTCCTCGATGCTGGCTGGAGCGACCAAGGAGCGGTCCACGTGGTAGACCTCGTCTCCGCAGTTCGCAAGGAATAAGGCCTTCTTCTGATCCCCGGGAATGCCTTGTTGCCCATTCCCGGCCAGGTGTAGCTCGAATCTTCCCACGTATGCGGCCCAGTCGTTTGTTTCTGGGTTGAATGCCGGTAGAGAAGATGAGAATTTCGAGGTGGTAGCCATCTTGGAGTCGCGGATAGTTTCTTGCTTCGGAAGGCTGCGTGGAGGAGCTCCTGCTTCGAAGTAGGTTGCTTGCCACGAGGTTACCCTTGTCGTGCAGTCTTACAGGATCCCATCCTCGTCGCCAGTGTTAGATCGCGCAGGCAGTAAGATACGAGTCGAGTGACAGTCAGCTCTCGGTTTATTGGCAAGGCATAAAGTAAATCCGGACTGCCAGGTGGGCCAGGGGAGCCCTCTTTTATGGGATTTCCCTGGCTCGTAATCACACAATTCCATTGGCTGGTAAGACCCCGTTGCGAGTTAGCCAACCAGCAACGGGCATGAAACTGTATGCAGATGGAGAAGGGCAATCACCCTTAATGGGTGATCAGGATGCGCATAGGGGATTAAGGGGGGGAATACAAAAGAACACAACAGTAAAGGAACAAGCAATCAAGAAATATGCTGCAGACAAGCTGAGGAATTCCCGGGAGTTGAAGTCCACAAGTCATAAAAGGACCAAGTTTGAAGACCCCTGCCTTAGAAAATGTTTGGAAAGGTGAAATGAAAGAGAAGATAACCAGAAGCAAGATGGATGGACTCAGTTACAGTGGCCATGAGTGCACTGTTGGGAGACTTGAAAGATAAGATTAGGGATAGAGTAGACCATGAAGTAAAATCTGAGTGGTTCCTAGGAGCCTTCCAGTCCTCTTTGCTTTCTATGCTATTCCCTGCCCAAATTCCACCAGGGGGCTTTCCCAGCACTGAAGAAAGTCACCCTCAAACTCTGAGATTGCAAATTAACATTAAAATACATTTGTCATACTATTACTTTATTATGCAATTGTGTTTAGTGGTCTTCTATATTTAGAAGCTCATTTTAAAAACCATTGCATAAAAAAGATAGTTTCAATTAAAATCCACTTAAAAATATTTCAGGTCTGTGTATTAAATTTATTTACATACTATTTAATTGATGTTTCTCTCCCTTACCAGATTATAATG